>NC_092723.1:522500-530000 GCF_047496885.1 Scyliorhinus torazame
AGGGTTAGGGTTAGGGTTAGGGTTAGGGTTAGGGTTAGGGTTAGGGTTAGGGTTAGGGTTAGGGTTAGGGTTAGGGTTAGGGTTAGGGTTAGGGTTAGGGTTAGGGTTAGGGTTAGGGTTAGGGTTAGGGTTAGGGTTAGGGTTAGGGTTAGGGTTAGGGTTAGGGTTAGGGTTAGGGTTAGGGTTAGGGTTAGGGTTAGGGTTAGGGTTAGGGTTAGGGTTAGGGTTAGGGTTAGGGTTAGGGTTAGGGTTAGGGTTAGGGTTAGGGTTAGGGTTAGGGTTAGGGTTAGGGTTAGGGTTAGGGTTAGGGTTAGGGTTAGGGTTAGGGTTAGGGTTAGGGTTAGGGTTAGGGTTAGGGTTAGGGTTAGGGTTAGGGTTAGGGTTAGGGTTAGGGTTAGGGTTAGGGTTAGGGTTAGGGTTAGGGTTAGGGTTAGGGTTAGGGTTAGGGTTAGGGTTAGGGTTAGGGTTAGGGTTAGGGTTAGGGTTAGGGTTAGGGTTAGGGTTAGGGTTAGGGTTAGGGTTAGGGTTAGGGTTAGGGTTAGGGTTAGGGTTAGGGTTAGGGTTAGGGTTAGGGTTAGGGTTAGGGTTAGGGTTAGGGTTAGGGTTAGGGTTAGGGTTAGGGTTAGGGTTAGGGTTTAGGGTTAGGGTTAGGGTTAGGGTTAGGGTTAGGGTTAGGGTTAGGGTTAGGGTTAGGGTTAGGGTTAGGGTTAGGGTTAGGGTTAGGGTTAGGGTTAGGGTTAGGGTTAGGGTTAGGGTTAGGGTTAGGGTTAGGGTTAGGGTTAGGGTTAGGGTTAGGGTTAGGGTTAGGGTTAGGGTTAGGGTTAGGGTTAGGGTTAGGGTTAGGGTTAGGGTTAGGGTTAGGGTTAGGGTTAGGGTTAGGGTTAGGGTTAGGGTTAGGGTTAGGGTTAGGGTTAGGGTTAGGGTTAGGGTTAGGGTTAGGGTTAGGGTTAGGGTTAGGGTTAGGGTTAGGGTTAGGGTTAGGGTTAGGGTTAGGGTTAGGGTTAGGGTTAGGGTTAGGGTTAGGGTTAGGGTTAGGGTTAGGGTTAGGGTTAGGGTTAGGGTTAGGGTTAGGGTTAGGGTTAGGGTTAGGGTTAGGGTTAGGGTTAGGGTTAGGGTTAGGGTTAGGGTTAGGGTTAGGGTTAGGGTTAGGGTTAGGGTTAGGGTTAGGGTTAGGGTTAGGGTTAGGGTTAGGGTTAGGGTTAGGGTTAGGGTTAGGGTTAGGGTTAGGGTTAGGGTTAGGGTTAGGGTTAGGGTTAGGGTTAGGGTTAGGGTTAGGGTTAGGGTTAGGGTTAGGGTTAGGGGTTAGGGTTAGGGTTAGGGTTAGGGTTAGGGTTAGGGTTAGGGTTAGGGTTAGGGTTAGGGTTAGGGTTAGGGTTAGGGTTAGGGTTAGGGTTAGGGTTAGGGTTAGGGTTAGGGTTAGGGTTAGGGTTAGGGTTAGGGTTAGGGTTAGGGTTAGGGTTAGGGTTAGGGTTAGGGTTAGGGTTAGGGTTAGGGTTAGGGTTAGGGTTAGGGTTAGGGTTAGGGTTAGGGTTAGGGTTAGGGTTAGGGTTAGGGTTAGGGTTAGGGTTAGGGTTAGGGTTAGGGTTAGGGTTAGGGTTAGGGTTAGGGTTAGGGTTAGGGTTAGGGTTAGGGTTAGGGTTAGGGTTAGGGTTAGGGTTAGGGTTAGGGTTAGGGTTAGGGTTAGGGTTAGGGTTAGGGTTAGGGTTAGGGTTAGGGTTAGGGTTAGGGTTAGGGTTAGGGTTAGGGTTAGGGTTAGGGTTAGGGTTAGGGTTAGGGTTAGGGTTAGGGTTAGGGTTAGGGTTAGGGTTAGGGTTAGGGTTAGGGTTAGGGTTAGGGTTAGGGTTAGGGTTAGGGTTAGGGTTAGGGTTAGGGTTAGGGTTAGGGTTAGGGTTAGGGTTAGGGTTAGGGTTAGGGTTAGGGTTAGGGTTAGGGTTAGGGTTAGGGTTAGGGTTAGGGTTAGGGTTAGGGTTAGGGTTAGGGTTAGGGTTAGGGTTAGGGTTAGGGTTAGGGTTAGGGTTAGGGTTAGGGTTAGGGTTAGGGTTAGGGTTAGGGTTAGGGTTAGGGTTAGGGTTAGGGTTAGGGTTAGGGTTAGGGTTAGGGTTAGGGTTAGGGTTAGGGTTAGGGTTAGGGTTAGGGTTAGGGTTAGGGTTAGGGTTAGGGTTAGGGTTAGGGTTAGGGTTAGGGTTAGGGTTAGGGTTAGGGTTAGGGTTAGGGTTAGGGTTAGGGTTAGGGTTAGGGTTAGGGTTAGGGTTAGGGTTAGGGTTAGGGTTAGGGTTAGGGTTAGGGTTAGGGTTAGGGTTAGGGTTAGGGTTAGGGTTAGGGTTAGGGTTAGGGTTAGGGTTAGGGTTAGGGTTAGGGTTAGGGTTAGGGTTAGGGTTAGGGTTAGGGTTAGGGTTAGGGTTAGGGTTAGGGTTAGGGTTAGGGTTAGGGTTAGGGTTAGGGTTAGGGTTAGGGTTAGGGTTAGGGTTAGGGTTAGGGTTAGGGTTAGGGTTAGGGTTAGGGTTAGGGTTAGGGTTAGGGTTAGGGTTAGGGTTAGGGTTAGGGTTAGGGTTAGGGTTAGGGTTAGGGTTAGGGTTAGGGTTAGGGTTAGGGTTAGGGTTAGGGTTAGGGTTAGGGTTAGGGTTAGGGTTAGGGTTAGGGTTAGGGTTAGGGTTAGGGTTAGGGTTAGGGTTAGGGTTAGGGTTAGGGTTAGGGTTAGGGTTAGGGTTAGGGTTAGGGTTAGGGTTAGGGTTAGGGTTAGGGTTAGGGTTAGGGTTAGGGTTAGGGTTAGGGTTAGGGTTAGGGTTAGGGTTAGGGTTAGGGTTAGGGTTAGGGTTAGGGTTAGGGTTAGGGTTAGGGTTAGGGTTAGGGTTAGGGTTAGGGTTAGGGTTAGGGTTAGGGTTAGGGTTAGGGTTAGGGTTAGGGTTAGGGTTAGGGTTAGGGTTAGGGTTAGGGTTAGGGTTAGGGTTAGGGTTAGGGTTAGGGTTAGGGTTAGGGTTAGGGTTAGGGTTAGGGTTAGGGTTAGGGTTAGGGTTAGGGTTAGGGTTAGGGTTAGGGTTAGGGTTAGGGTTAGGGTTAGGGTTAGGGTTAGGGTTAGGGTTAGGGTTAGGGTTAGGGTTAGGGTTAGGGTTAGGGTTAGGGTTAGGGTTAGGGTTAGGGTTAGGGTTAGGGTTAGGGTTAGGGTTAGGGTTAGGGTTAGGGTTAGGGTTAGGGTTAGGGTTAGGGTTAGGGTTAGGGTTAGGGTTAGGGTTAGGGTTAGGGTTAGGGTTAGGGTTAGGGTTAGGGTTAGGGTTAGGGTTAGGGTTAGGGTTAGGGTTAGGGTTAGGGTTAGGGTTAGGGTTAGGGTTAGGGTTAGGGTTAGGGTTAGGGTTAGGGTTAGGGTTAGGGTTAGGGTTAGGGTTAGGGTTAGGGTTAGGGTTAGGGTTAGGGTTAGGGTTAGGGTTAGGGTTAGGGTTAGGGTTAGGGTTAGGGTTAGGGTTAGGGTTAGGGTTAGGGTTAGGGTTAGGGTTAGGGTTAGGGTTAGGGTTAGGGTTAGGGTTAGGGTTAGGGTTAGGGTTAGGGTTAGGGTTAGGGTTAGGGTTAGGGTTAGGGTTAGGGTTAGGGTTAGGGTTAGGGTTAGGGTTAGGGTTAGGGTTAGGGTTAGGGTTAGGGTTAGGGTTAGGGTTAGGGTTAGGGTTAGGGTTAGGGTTAGGGTTAGGGTTAGGGTTAGGGTTAGGGTTAGGGTTAGGGTTAGGGTTAGGGTTAGGGTTAGGGTTAGGGTTAGGGTTAGGGTTAGGGTTAGGGTTAGGGTTAGGGTTAGGGTTAGGGTTAGGGTTAGGGTTAGGGTTAGGGTTAGGGTTAGGGTTAGGGTTAGGGTTAGGGTTAGGGTTAGGGTTAGGGTTAGGGTTAGGGTTAGGGTTAGGGTTAGGGTTAGGGTTAGGGTTAGGGTTAGGGTTAGGGTTAGGGTTAGGGTTAGGGTTAGGGTTAGGGTTAGGGTTAGGGTTAGGGTTAGGGTTAGGGTTAGGGTTAGGGTTAGGGTTAGGGTTAGGGTTAGGGTTAGGGTTAGGGTTAGGGTTAGGGTTAGGGTTAGGGTTAGGGTTAGGGTTAGGGTTAGGGTTAGGGTTAGGGTTAGGGTTAGGGTTAGGGTTAGGGTTAGGGTTAGGGTTAGGGTTAGGGTTAGGGTTAGGGTTAGGGTTAGGGTTAGGGTTAGGGTTAGGGTTAGGGTTAGGGTTAGGGTTAGGGTTAGGGTTAGGGTTAGGGTTAGGGTTAGGGTTAGGGTTAGGGTTAGGGTTAGGGTTAGGGTTAGGGTTAGGGTTAGGGTTAGGGTTAGGGTTAGGGTTAGGGTTAGGGTTAGGGTTAGGGTTAGGGTTAGGGTTAGGGTTAGGGTTAGGGTTAGGGTTAGGGTTAGGGTTAGGGTTAGGGTTAGGGTTAGGGTTAGGGTTAGGGTTAGGGTTAGGGTTAGGGTTAGGGTTAGGGTTAGGGTTAGGGTTAGGGTTAGGGTTAGGGTTAGGGTTAGGGTTAGGGTTAGGGTTAGGGTTAGGGTTAGGGTTAGGGTTAGGGTTAGGGTTAGGGTTAGGGTTAGGGTTAGGGTTAGGGTTAGGGTTAGGGTTAGGGTTAGGGTTAGGGTTAGGGTTAGGGTTAGGGTTAGGGTTAGGGTTAGGGTTAGGGTTAGGGTTAGGGTTAGGGTTAGGGTTAGGGTTAGGGTTAGGGTTAGGGTTAGGGTTAGGGTTAGGGTTAGGGTTAGGGTTAGGGTTAGGGTTAGGGTTAGGGTTAGGGTTAGGGTTAGGGTTAGGGTTAGGGTTAGGGTTAGGGTTAGGGTTAGGGTTAGGGTTAGGGTTAGGGTTAGGGTTAGGGTTAGGGTTAGGGTTAGGGTTAGGGTTAGGGTTAGGGTTAGGGTTAGGGTTAGGGTTAGGGTTAGGGTTAGGGTTAGGGTTAGGGTTAGGGTTAGGGTTAGGGTTAGGGTTAGGGTTAGGGTTAGGGTTAGGGTTAGGGTTAGGGTTAGGGTTAGGGTTAGGGTTAGGGTTAGGGTTAGGGTTAGGGTTAGGGTTAGGGTTAGGGTTAGGGTTAGGGTTAGGGTTAGGGTTAGGGTTAGGGTTAGGGTTAGGGTTAGGGTTAGGGTTAGGGTTAGGGTTAGGGTTAGGGTTAGGGTTAGGGTTAGGGTTAGGGTTAGGGTTAGGGTTAGGGTTAGGGTTAGGGTTAGGGTTAGGGTTAGGGTTAGGGTTAGGGTTAGGGTTAGGGTTAGGGTTAGGGTTAGGGTTAGGGTTAGGGTTAGGGTTAGGGTTAGGGTTAGGGTTAGGGTTAGGGTTAGGGTTAGGGTTAGGGTTAGGGTTAGGGTTAGGGTTAGGGTTAGGGTTAGGGTTAGGGTTAGGGTTAGGGTTAGGGTTAGGGTTAGGGTTAGGGTTAGGGTTAGGGTTAGGGTTAGGGTTAGGGTTAGGGTTAGGGTTAGGGTTAGGGTTAGGGTTAGGGTTAGGGTTAGGGTTAGGGTTAGGGTTAGGGTTAGGGTTAGGGTTAGGGTTAGGGTTAGGGTTAGGGTTAGGGTTAGGGTTAGGGTTAGGGTTAGGGTTAGGGTTAGGGTTAGGGTTAGGGTTAGGGTTAGGGTTAGGGTTAGGGTTAGGGTTAGGGTTAGGGTTAGGGTTAGGGTTAGGGTTAGGGTTAGGGTTAGGGTTAGGGTTAGGGTTAGGGTTAGGGTTAGGGTTAGGGTTAGGGTTAGGGTTAGGGTTAGGGTTAGGGTTAGGGTTAGGGTTAGGGTTAGGGTTAGGGTTAGGGTTAGGGTTAGGGTTAGGGTTAGGGTTAGGTTAGGGTTAGGGTTAGGGTTAGGGTTAGGGTTAGGGTTAGGGTTAGGGTTAGGGTTAGGGTTAGGGTTAGGGTTAGGGTTAGGGTTAGGGTTAGGGTTAGGGTTAGGGTTAGGGTTAGGGTTAGGGTTAGGGTTAGGGTTAGGGTTAGGGTTAGGGTTAGGGTTAGGGTTAGGGTTAGGGTTAGGGTTAGGGTTAGGGTTAGGGTTAGGGTTAGGGTTAGGGTTAGGGTTAGGGTTAGGGTTAGGGTTAGGGTTAGGGTTAGGGTTAGGGTTAGGGTTAGGGTTAGGGTTAGGGTTAGGGTTAGGGTTAGGGTTAGGGTTAGGGTTAGGGTTAGGGTTAGGGTTAGGGTTAGGGTTAGGGTTAGGGTTAGGGTTAGGGTTAGGGTTAGGGTTAGGGTTAGGGTTAGGGTTAGGGTTAGGGTTAGGGTTAGGGTTAGGGTTAGGGTTAGGGTTAGGGTTAGGGTTAGGGTTAGGGTTAGGGTTAGGGTTAGGGTTAGGGTTAGGGTTAGGGTTAGGGTTAGGGTTAGGGTTAGGGTTAGGGTTAGGGTTAGGGTTAGGGTTAGGGTTAGGGTTAGGGTTAGGGTTAGGGTTAGGGTTAGGGTTAGGGTTAGGGTTAGGGTTAGGGTTAGGGTTAGGGTTAGGGTTAGGGTTAGGGTTAGGGTTAGGGTTAGGGTTAGGGTTAGGGTTAGGGTTAGGGTTAGGGTTAGGGTTAGGGTTAGGGTTAGGGTTAGGGTTAGGGTTAGGGTTAGGGTTAGGGTTAGGGTTAGGGTTAGGGTTAGGGTTAGGGTTAGGGTTAGGGTTAGGGTTAGGGTTAGGGTTAGGGTTAGGGTTAGGGTTAGGGTTAGGGTTAGGGTTAGGGTTAGGGTTAGGGTTAGGGTTAGGGTTAGGGTTAGGGTTAGGGTTAGGGTTAGGGTTAGGGTTAGGGTTAGGGTTAGGGTTAGGGTTAGGGTTAGGGTTAGGGTTAGGGTTAGGGTTAGGGTTAGGGTTAGGGTTAGGGTTAGGGTTAGGGTTAGGGTTAGGGTTAGGGTTAGGGTTAGGGTTAGGGTTAGGGTTAGGGTTAGGGTTAGGGTTAGGGTTAGGGTTAGGGTTAGGGTTAGGGTTAGGGTTAGGGTTAGGGTTAGGGTTAGGGTTAGGGTTAGGGTTAGGGTTAGGGTTAGGGTTAGGGTTAGGGTTAGGGTTAGGGTTAGGGTTAGGGTTAGGGTTAGGGTTAGGGTTAGGGTTAGGGTTAGGGTTAGGGTTAGGGTTAGGGTTAGGGTTAGGGTTAGGGTTAGGGTTAGGGTTAGGGTTAGGGTTAGGGTTAGGGTTAGGGTTAGGGTTAGGGTTAGGGTTAGGGTTAGGGTTAGGGTTAGGGTTAGGGTTAGGGTTAGGGTTAGGGTTAGGGTTAGGGTTAGGGTTAGGGTTAGGGTTAGGGTTAGGGTTAGGGTTAGGGTTAGGGTTAGGGTTAGGGTTAGGGTTAGGGTTAGGGTTAGGGTTAGGGTTAGGGTTAGGGTTAGGGTTAGGGTTAGGGTTAGGGTTAGGGTTAGGGTTAGGGTTAGGGTTAGGGTTAGGGTTAGGGTTAGGGTTAGGGTTAGGGTTAGGGTTAGGGTTAGGGTTAGGGTTAGGGTTAGGGTTAGGGTTAGGGTTAGGGTTAGGGTTAGGGTTAGGGTTAGGGTTAGGGTTAGGGTTAGGGTTAGGGTTAGGGTTAGGGTTAGGGTTAGGGTTAGGGTTAGGGTTAGGGTTAGGGTTAGGGTTAGGGTTAGGGTTAGGGT
>NC_092723.1:863468-1070968 GCF_047496885.1 Scyliorhinus torazame
TACAGGAGATTCTGGGCGGATTTCTCCGCCCCGTCGCGCCAGATTTCTGGTTCAACACGACTGGTGAATGGGGTTTCCCATTGTGGGACAGCCCCACGCCCTCAGGAAACCCCCAGGCTGCCGGCAATACTGAAAATCCCGACAGCGGTAAATTCAGCACAAATAATCCAATCTAGCATTACATTGAATTCTACATCACAGATTCACCACACCCAACATGTCTCTGCCACCTTTATTATATAGAAGGGGCGGGATTCTCCATTCCTGCGGCTAAGTGCCGGCTCGAATGGGGAATCCGCGGGAGGTGTATACGTAAAATGTCGGCGCGAACCCCTCATCGATTCCGGTATCGGTGAGGGGCTAGCACCGGCGCTGACCGCAACTCCTGCCTCCTGCGCCGAAAACGGTCGGAGAATGGTCGGTTTCCATGCCGTGCATGCGCACAGCTGCCGACCTACAGTGATCGCGCCATGCAACATGGCGACGGCTGCATACAGACCCCATCCGCCATCCGACGATCCCACAGCCCACCCCCTGGCCACCCCCCACCAGTCGCCCCAGCCTTCTCAGAAGCCCCCACCCCGGCCAGCGGCATGGATCCCGGCCAAGTGTGGCAGCGCTGGACACAGTCCGCAGCCGCCATGCCGGGTTCACGATTTTTGTGAGGACACGTGTCCCGCACTGCCTGGAACTCGGCCCTTCAGCGTCGGAGCATTGCGAGTGGGCCGGCCGATGAGGTGCCAATGGTATTACGACTGCGCGCGGCATGCGTAACGATGACGCTGGAATAGAGGGGACGGAGAACTGCCATCAAACTGGTGCTGGCCCCGATTGTAGCGTCGGAATTGATTCTCCACCCGGTCGCCAATTACGATATCGGCGTCAGGCAATGGAAAATCCCGCCCATGAACTTTTAGCCAATTTACTTAATCTCATCCTATAATATATTTTTTTATCCCTTCTCATGTACTAATCTAGCTTCCCCTTAGATGCATCCATACTAGTGAAACCCCCCATGTGGTATCGGGGTCCATATTGTCATGTGAGAGTATCTTTAAGAAATGAGTGTTTAAGAAATGTACCTTTAAGAAATGGGTGTTTATCAGTGATGTCAGAGTGTGGGTGGAGCTGGGCTGTCTGTCAGCTTTTTATTTTTGTTTTAGGCTGTTTGTTGCAGGGTGTGTTTTAGTTTAATTTTCAGTGTTGGAGCTGAAGCCAGACAAAGCAGGTGTACTGTTGATCTCTCTGCCGTGTAAAGACTATCTCTTGATCATTTGGTGAATTCAGAATTATAAATGTTTTCAGTGGTGAATGTAAACCTGATGTGCTTCTGTTAAAAGGTGTTTCTTTTCTCTTCTGGATGTTGTTTGGGAAGTTATTAAGGATTACTTAGTGTATTCTTTGGGGGTTGTATTTGAATTAATGGTTGCTAAGATGTTCACTGTATGTTTTAAAAAGGTTAACTTGAGTTCATAGAATAAACATTGTTTTTGCTTTAGAAAATACTTTTCCATTTCTCCTGTAGAGTGGGCCGTGTGCTCCCCATCAATCTAGTAAAAGTTGTGGGTCAGGTGAACTCCATGATACACTTTGGGGCTCTCTAAACCCTGGCCCATAACAAATTGGGGGCCCGAGGGGGATAAAAATCTATCTATTGGATTGGCTTAGTGAACTTAAAGACAATGAGGGGTGAGCTTATTGTGGTTGCTTCTCAGATGTGGTATTCTAATTTAAGTGGGGAATGTGTTGTGGACAATGGCTCTTTCAGAGGCTCTGAAGTTTTTGGGGCTGGAGACGGACACACACAGTATCTTACAGACAGAGACTAAAAGCAGACTTAGATTTGGCAAAAACATTGCAGTTAACATTACCTGACAAAAGACGAAATGATGAGGTAATTATGGCGGTGGCAAAGCATTTAAAGTTGCCTGAGATACAGGTTGACTCATTGGAAATGGCATAAATTCAGTTACAAATTAAACAAATGGAACATGAGAAAGAATTAAAGCAGCTTGAATACGAAAGAGAGAGAGAGGAAAAAGAAAAGGGGAGAGAAGAAAGGCCACACTTGGAGTATAGTGTTCAATTCTGGTCGTCACACTACCAGAAGGATGTGGAGGCTTTAGAGAGGGTGCAGAAGAGATTTAGCAGAACAAAAAGTAAGAAAAAGGAGATACAGATCAGGGAAAAAGATAAAGAGAGAGAGTTTGAACTTCAAGAAATGGCCATGAAACATGACAGTCAGTTAAAATTGGCAGACGTAAAAGGAAATGTACAGTTGGATGATAGTGATGAGGATAGTGAGAAAGAACGTCAAAGTCGAAGGCTTGGTGGGAATCTATTTAAATATGTTCAAGAGTTGCCAAGGTTTGATGAAATGGAGGTAGAAGCCTTTTTCATTTAATTTGAGAAGGTGGCTAAACAAATGAAATCGCCACAGGACATGTGGGTATTACTGATTCAAATAAAGCTGATAGGTAGGGCTAATGAAGTGTTTGCATCACGACTGGAGGAGGTATCTGGGACGTATGAGGAGGTGAAAACTCCATCATAGCTGCATATGAACTAGTGCCTGAAGCCTACAGACAAATGTTTAGAAATTTGAGGAAAGAATTTGGTCAAACATACATGGAGTTTGAAAGGATCAAACAGAGTAATTTTGATAGGGGGATAAAGGCTTTGAAAATAGATCAAACGTATGAACAAAGAACAAAGAACAAAGAAAAGTACAGCACAGGAACAGGCCCTTCGGCCCGCCAAGCCCGTGCCGACCATGCTGCCCGACTAAACTACAATCTTCTACACTTCCTAGGCCCGTATCCCTCTAATCCCATCCTTTTCATGTATTTGTCAAGATGCCCCTTAAATGTCACTATCGTCCCTGCTTCCACCATAGAATCATAGAAGTTTACAGCATGGAAACAGGCCCTTCGGCCCAACCAGTCCATGCCGCCCAGTTTTTACCATTAAGCTAGTCCCAGTTGCCCGCACTTGGCCCATAACCCTCTATACCCATCTTACCCATGTAACTATCTAAATGTTTTTTAAAAGACACAATTGTACCCGCCTCTTCTACTACCTCTGGCAGCCCATTCCAGACACTCACTACCCTCTGAGTGAAGAAATTGCCCCTCTGGGCCCTTCTGAATCTCTCCCCTCTCACCTTAAACCTATGCCCTCTAGTTTGAGACTCCCCTACCTTTGGGAAAAGATGTTGACTATCTACCTTATCTATGCCCCTCATTATTTTATAGACCTCTATAAGTTCACCCCTAAGCCTCCTACGCTCCAAGGAAAAAAGTCCCAGTCTATCCAGCCTCTCCTTATAACTCAAACCATCAAGTCCCGGCAACATCCTAGTAAATCTTTTCTGCACTCTTTCCAATTTAATAATATCCACCTCGTTCCAGGCACCCACTATCCTCTGTGTAAAAAAAACTTGCCTCGTACATCTACTCTAAACCTTGCCCACCGCACCTTAAACCTATGTCCCCTAGTAATTGACCCCTCTACCCTGGGGAAAAGCCTCTGACTATCCACTCTGTCTATGCCCCTCAGAATTTTGTACACCTCTATCAGGTCGCCCCTCAACCTCCGTCGTTCCAGTGAGAACAAACCGAGTTTATTCAACCGCTCCTCATAGCTAATGCCCTCCATACCAGGCAACATTCTGGTAAATCTCTACTGCACCCTCTCTAAAGCCTCCACATCCTTCTGGTAGTGTGGTGACCAGAATTGAACACTATACTCCAAGTGTGGCCTAATTAAGGTTCTATACAGCTGCAACATGACTTGCCAATTCTTATACTCAATGCCCCGGCCAATGAAGGAAAGCATGCCGTATGCCTTCTTGACTACCTTCTCCACTTGTGTTGCCCCTTTTAGTGACCTGTGGACCTGTACACTTAGATCTCTCTGACTTTCAATACTCTTGAGGATTCTACCATTCACTGTTTCTTCCCTACCTGCATTAGACCTTCCAAAATCCATTACCTCACATTTGTCCAGATTAAACTCCATCTGCCATCTCTCCACCCAAGTCTCCAAACAATCTAAATCCTGCTGTATCCTCTGACAGTCCTCATCGCTATCTGCAATTCCACCAACCTTTGTGTCGTCTGCAAACTTACGAATCAGACCAGTTACATTTTCCTCCAAATCATTTATATATACTATAGACAGCAAAGGTCCCAACACTGATCCCTGCGGAACACCACTAGTCACAGCCCTCCAATTAGAAATGCATCCTTCCATTACTATTCTCTGCCTTCCATGACCTAGCCAGTTCTGTATCCACCTTGCCAGCTCACTCCTGATCCCATGTGACTTCACCTTTTATACTAGTCTACCATGAGGGACCTTGTCAAAGGCCTTACTGAAGTCCATATAGACAACATCCACTGACCTACCTGCATCAATCATCTTTGTGACCTCCTCAAAACACTCTCTCAATTTAGTGAGACACGACCTCCCCTTCACAAAAACATGCTGCCTCTCACTAATACGTCCATTTGCTTCCAAATGGGAGTAGATCCTGTCTCGAAGAATTCTCTCCAGTAATTTCCCTACCACTGATGTAAGGCTTGCCGGCCTGTAGTTCCCTGGATTATCCTTGCTACCCCTCTTAAACAGAGGAACAACATTGGCTATTCTCCAGTCCTCCGGGGCATCACCTGAAGACAGTGAGGATCCAAAGATTTCTGTCAAGGCCTCAGCAATTTCCTCTCTAGCTTCCTTCAGTATTCTGGGGTATATCCCATCAGGCCCTGGGGACTTATCTACATTAATATCCACCTTCTCTGAAGCTCTCAGAGAAATTATACTTTTGGAGGAGTTAAAAAATTCAATTCCTGATGTAATGAGAACTCATATGGAAGAACAGAGGGTTAAAACTGCGAGGTGAGCAGCGGAAATGGCAGGTGATTATGAATTAGTTCATAAATCAAAGCTTGGTTTCTAACATCAGTTTCAGCTGGTGAGGGATAGAAACTGGGGACATCACTCAAGAGGTAAAGGTAAAGGTGATCAGATGGGAGATAATAAGGAGAGTGTACCTCAGATTAAAAATGAAATCCAGGAGGGTGGAAAAGAAATGAAAAGTTTCAAATGTTTTCACTGTAATAAACTAGGTCATGTAAAGTCACAGTGTTGGTGGTTGAAGAAAAGCACTGGGAAGGCTGATGTTGAAAAACAGGATAAGACAGTGGGATTTGTTAAAGTGGTAAAGGAAAGCCCAAGTGAAGCGAAAAAGGCACAAAAGATTGTACAGCCTCATCAAGAGGTGATTGATAAGAAGGTGCCAGATGTCTTTAAAGAATTTACCTGTGCGGCCAAAGTTTACTCATGTGTATCAGGAGGAGCAGGTGAAGAAGACACAATTTTAAGAGATACGGGAGCTAGTCAATCTTTAATGATAAGAGATGAGGAGTTATGTAGTTTGGGAAGAATGTTGGCAGAAAAGGTGGTAATATGTGGAATTCAGGGTGAGAGGAGCAGCGTTCCATTATATAAGGTAAGGTTGGAAAGTCCAGTGATGAGTGGTGAAGTGATTGTAGGAGTAATAGAGAAACTATCTTGTCCAGGAATATAGTTTATCTTGGGTAATGATATAGCTGGATCACAGGTGGGAGTGGTGCCAACTGTGGTTGATAAGCCAGTGGAAAATCAGACAACTGAAGTGTTGAAGGACGAATATCCTGGGATTTGTCCGGATTGTGTAGTAACATGGTCGCAAAGACACAGGTTAAGACAAGAGGAGAAATCAAAGAGTGAAGATGAAGTTTAAGTGCAATTATGTGAAACAATTTTTGATCAGATGGTTGGAAAAGAACAAGAACAGGTGGAGGATGAGGTGGATATTTTTAGTTCCGGAAAATTGGCGGAGTTACAACAGAAAGATGTAGAAATAAAATGGATGTATCAGAAAGCATACACGGAAGAGGAATCTGAGTGTATACCAGAGTGTTATTACCGTTGAAGTGATGTCTTGATGAGAAAATGGAGACCTTTACATATGCAGGTGAATGAAAAGTGGGCAGATGTGCATTAGTATTGCCGGTAGGGTATAGAAAAGAGGTATTGCGAGTTGCACATGAGGTACCAGCGTGAGGTTATTTGGGAATAAGGACAACTCAAGCTAAAATCCCAAAACATTTTTGTTGGCCTGGATTACATAAAGATGTAGTTAAATTTTGTCAATCATGTCACACATGTCAAGTGATAGGGAAACCTCAAGTAGTGATAAAACCAGCGCCCTTAATACCCATTCCAGCATTTGAGGAACCTTTTACAACTGTCCTAATTGATTGCGTAGGACGAAAAGTGGGAATCAATATCTTTTGATGATAATGGATGAGTCTACTAGATTTCCAGAGGCCATTCCAGTACGTAATATTACAGTTAAAAAGATTGTGGAGGAGTTGCTTAAATTCCTTACTAGATATGGACTACCCATATTGGGGGGGAGATTTTTTAGTGCTCTTTGGGGGGGTTTAAACTAATGCAGCAGGGGCATGGGAACCTGGATTGTAGTTTTAGGGTAAGGGAGAATGAGAGTATAGAGGTCAGGAGCACAGATTTGACGTCGCAGGAGGGGGCCAGTGTTCAGGTAGGTGGTTTGAAGTGTGTCTACTTCAATGCCAGGAGTATACGAAACAAGGTAGGGGAACTGGCAGCATGGGTTGGTACCTGGGACTTCGATGTTGTGGCCATTTCGGAGACATGGATCGAGCAGGGACAGGAATGGATGTTGCAGGTTCCGGGGTTTAGGTGTTTTAGTAAGCTCAGAGAAGGAGGCAAAAGAGGGGGAGGTGTGGCGCTGCTAGTCAAGAGCAGTATTACGGTGGCGGAGAGGATGCTAGATGGGGACTCTTCTTCCGAGGTAGTATGGGCTGAAGTTAGAAACAGGAAAGGAGAGGTCACCCAGTTGGGAGTTTTTTATAGGCCTCCTAATAGTTCTAGGGATGTAGAGGAAAGGATGGCGAAGATGATTCCGGATAAGAGCGAAAGTAACAGGGTAGTTATTATGGGAGACTTTAACTTTCCAAATATTGACTGGAAAAGATATAGTTCGAGTACAATAGATGGGTCGTTTTTTGTACAGTGTGTGCAGGAGGGTTTCCTGAAACAATATGTTGACAGGCCAACAAGAGGCGAGGCCACGTTGGATTTGGTTTTGGGTAATGAACCAGGCCAGGTGTTGGATTTGGAGGTAGGAGAGCACTTTGGGGACAGTGACCACAATTCAGTGACGTTTACATTAATGATGGAAAGGGATAAGTATACACCGCAGGGCAAGAGTTATAGCTGGGGGAAGGGCAATTATGATGCCATTAGACGTGACTTGGGGGGGATAAGGTGGAGAAGTAGGCTGCAAGTGTTGGGCACACTGGATAAGTGGGGCTTGTTCAAGGATCAGCTACTGCGTGTTCTTGATAAGTATGTACCGGTCAGGCAGGGAGGAAGGCGTCGAGCGAGGGAACCGTGGTTTACCAAGGAAGTGGAATCTCTTGTTAAGAGGAAGAAGGAGGCCTATGTGAAGATGAGGTGTGAAGTTTCAGTTGGGGCGATGGATAGTTACAAGGTAGCGAGGAAGGATCTAAAGAGAGAGCTAAGACGAGCAAGGAGGGGACATGAGAAGTATTTGGCAGGAAGGATCAAGGAAAACCCAAAAGCTTTCTATAGGTATGTCAGGAATAAGCGAATGACGAGGGAAAGAGTAGGACCAGTCAAGGACAGGGATGGGAAATTGTGTGTGGAGTCTGAAGAGATAGGCGAGATACTAAATGAATATTTTTCGTCAGTATTCACTCAGGAAAAAGATAATGTTGTGGAGGAGAATGCTGAGCCGCAGGCTAATAGAATAGATGGCATTGAGGTGCGTAGGGAAGAGGTGTTGGCAATTCTGGACAGGCTGAAAATAGATAAGTCCCCGGGACCTGATGGGATTTATCCTAGGATTCTCTGGGAGGCCAGGGAAGAGATTGCTGGACCTTTGGCTTTGATTTTTATGTCATCATTGGCTACAGGAATAGTGCCAGAGGACTGGAGGACAGCGAATGTGGTCCCTTTGTTCAAAAAGGGGAGCAGAGACAACCCCGGCAACTATAGACCGGTGAGCCTCACGTCTGTAGTGGGTAAAGTCTTGGAGGGGATTATAAGAGACAAGATTTATAATCATCTAGATAGGAATAATATGATCAGGGATAGTCAGCATGGCTTTGTGAAGGGTAGGTCATGCCTCACAAACCTTATTGAGTTCTTTGAGAAGGTGACTGAACAGGTAGATGAGGGTAGAGCAGTTGATGTGGTGTATATGGATTTCAGCAAAGCGTTTGATAAGGTTCCCCACGGTAGGCTATTGCAGAAAATACGGAGGCTGGGGATTGAGGGTGATTTAGAGATGTGGATCAGAAATTGGCTAGCTGAAAGAAGACAGAGGGTGGTGGTTGATGGGAAATGTTCAGAATGGAGTACAGTCACAAGTGGAGCACCACAAGGATCTGTTCTGGGGCCGTTGCTGTTTGTCATTTTTATCAATGACCTAGAGGAAGGCGCAGAAGGGTGGGTGAGTAAATTTGCAGACGATACTAAAGTCGGTGGTGTTGTCGATAGTGTGGAAGGATGTAGCAGGTTACAGAGGGATATAGATAAGCTGCAGAGCTGGGCTGAGAGGTGGCAAATGGAGTTTAATGTAGAGAAGTGTGAGGTGATTCACTTTGGAAGGAATAACAGGAATGCGGAATATTTGGCTAATGGTAAAGTTCTTGAAAGTGTGGATGAGCAGAGGGATCTAGGTGTCCATGTACATAGATCCCTGAAAGTTGCCACCCAGGTTGATAGGGTTGTGAAGAAGGCCTATGGAGTGTTGGCCTTTATTGGTAGAGGGATTGAGTTCCGGAGTCGGGAGGTCATGTTGCAGCTGTACAGAACTCTGGTTCGGCCGCATTTGGAGTATTGCGTACAGTTCTGGTCACCGCATTATAGGAAGGACGTGGAGGCTTTGGAGCGGGTGCAGAGGAGATTTACCAGGATGTTGCCTGGTATGGAGGGAAAATCTTATGAGGAAAGGCTGATGGACTTGAGGTTGTTTTCGTTGGAGAGAAGAAGGTTAAGGGGAGACTTAATAGAGGCATACAAAATGATCAGGGGGTTAGATAGGGTGGACAGTGAGAGCCTTCTCCCGCGGATGGAAATGGCTGGCACGAGGGGACATAGCTTTAAACTGAGGGGAAATAGATATAGGACAGAGGTCAGAGGTAGGTTCTTTACGCAAAGAGTAGTGAGGCCGTGGAATGCCCTACCTGCTACAGTAGTGAACTCGCCAACATTGAGGGCATTTAAAAGTTTATTGGATAAACATATGGATGATAATGGCATAGTGTAGGTTAGATGGCTTTTGTTTCGGTGCAACATCGTGGGCCTGTACTGCGCTGTATCGTTCTATGTTCTCTGTACCCACAGAAATACAATCGCATCAAGGATCAAATTTTACCTCAAGGTTATTCAAAGAAGTCATGGATAGCTTAGGAATAAAACAATTTAAATCAACTGCATACCATCCAGAATTGCAGGGAGCATTAGAAAGGTGGCATCAGACATTAAAGACAATGTTGAGGGCTTATTGTCACGATTATCCAGAGGATTGGGATAAAGGAATTCCATTCGTACTGCTTGCAATTAAGGAGGCACCTAATGAATCAACCAAATTCAGTCCTTTTGAACTAATTTTTGGTCATGAGTTAAGAGGACCACTTAAATTGATGAAGGAAAAATTGGTGAGTGAGAAATCGGAAGTTACACTATTGAATTACGTGTCAAATTTTAGGGAACGATTAAATAGAGCAGGTGAATTGGCTCGACAACATTTAAAAGTTGCACAAAATGTGATGAAACGGTAGCAGACTAGAAATCCAAAGTTCGTAGTTTTGCCAGTGGAGATAAAGTTTTAGTGTTGTTACCAGTGGTAGGTGAACCTTTAAAAGCAAAGTTTTATGGACCTTATCAGATTGAAAGGAAATTAAGTGAGGTGAAATATGTGGTAACAACACCAGATAGAAGGAAGACTCACCGAGTGTGTCATGTGTAGCTAACTTTGGTTGGCTCTTAATTCGTAATTTGCTCTGTTTCTATAATCTTCACCTGATTCACCTGAGGAAAGATTCACCTGAGGAAGGAGCAGCGCTCCGAAAGCTAGTGACATCGAAACAAACCTGTTGGACTTTAACCTGGTGT
Source organism: Scyliorhinus torazame (assembly GCF_047496885.1). Lineage (NCBI taxonomy): Eukaryota > Metazoa > Chordata > Chondrichthyes > Carcharhiniformes > Scyliorhinidae > Scyliorhinus > Scyliorhinus torazame. The sequence goes on from NC_092723.1 coordinate 873,702, forward strand.
TGTAAGACTTCATACTGTGCTCACCCCAGTCCAACGCCGGCATCTCCACATCATGTCTATAATCTTTGCTCTAGAGTCGCCAGGTATCTCGATGATACCGCCACGAGGTTCAAGTTCAAGTACTGATCAATAACTCAACACAGCAATTAGTAAGATTCAAATCAAAACACATTTATTATACACAGTAAATCACTACTCATGCATAAACTCTACTTTCTAGACTATTCTCTATCACTAAAAGGCCTATACTTAGCTTCGGAATTGGTCCACCAGGTCAGGGGAACAAATGGCCTTTCGTTTGATCTGAGTCTGCAGGATTCAAAAGCTGGTATGGACTGGTAGCTAGGAGCGCCCATCTCGTAGCGTGCGTTGACTGGAGACTTACTTGGTTGATGTGGCATCTTAGACAGTTCACTCTCAAGTGTTGATTCACGTTGCTGAGTGACCCTGCCAAGAAGGACGATTTGAACTTGGGGACTCTATTTTATAGTCCCCAGGGGCTTCCCGCCCCTTTGGGCGGACTCCGTACCTGGTTCCAAGTGATTGGACTACGTTCCGATCACTTGGATCGATTTCTCCATTACTGGAGTTGTTCCCTGATCGCTGGGCGGTCCCTGAGTGTCCGTTGGCCTTCCTTTGTCTTAGCTCCTGCTGGCACCGAGGAGTCTGGCTTGGCCTTATTCACCTTAAATGTTTTGATTGTTCCCGGGGATTGCTCATTAGTATGCAGATGACTGTGAGTTTCAGTGCTGTCTGGGCTTTTGCAAGTTCTAATACACAGGATTTCTGCACTTGCTAGTTTTTGCCTGTGTTGGCTGAATTTCCCTGTAGTCTTTGCGGACCTCCATTTTAAGTCGGGAAGTGGCCAACCAAGGTGGCTACACACCCTCCTTGTGATCCCTAACGCGAAGCGTGAAGGATCACATAACTGAGTTGTCTTCACTTCCTAACCCAGCGAGCACTCTTTCCATGGCCTCTACACTGACCATAACTATGTATAAAAAATTTAAACTAACAATTCTAAGTGGCGCTATGTCACAACAGGGACATGCATTACAACATTAAAAAAACGGTACCTCTAACTATCCTCAATAACCTATCCTCACTCAAACAATCAAAAATAATCTACAACACTTTAAATGTACAAATAGCAGCAACACAAGTTTGTCTGGCTTGGCAGTCAAGCACAGAGGTTTACATTTCTTTATTGAACAAAAACACCCATAAAGAAAGCGGATGTACTTTAATTCACGCGAGGGGTTGGGGGGTTTGATGAAGTCCTAAAATAGGAGACCTAAACGTGTATATTAGGGTGCGAGAGCGGTAGACTCTCCTTCGCCATTTTCTGAGTCTAAGTGTCTGCACGACACTGCAGAGTATCGCCAGTACTCAGAGTGATTCTACAATGTACGATAGTGAATACCAGGTTAGAAATTTGTCACACCAGGTCGGGGTGTCAGTAACTATCTCGGGGTTAACTATGTCAGGGTGTAGTGTATGGTAGGGGTGGGAATCATTCACGGCCTGTGTGGTAGGGGGCAGGGGGGTAGCATCCGCGCGCAACTGTAGTCTTTGCGGAGCTCCATTTTAAGTCAGGAAGTGGCCAGCCCAGGTGGCTACACATGTGAATATGCTTAAAAGGTACTTTGAAAGGGAAGGAGTGAAAAAGATGGTTTTAATGATTCTAACTCAAAGTGACGCATCAAATCCAGATGACTGTGAATTTGACATCCCTCAAATTCAATTGGAAAACGAGGATGTTCTTAAAAATTGGGATAAATTGTTGAGTTACCTTCCAGAGGAAAAACGGACTGACCTGAAAGAGTTATTGATATCACATGGGAAAGTTTGTAGAGATAAATTGGGAAGTTCTAAAATGGTTATACATGATGTAAATGTGGGAAATGCTGTTCCAATCAAACAACATACATACTGACTTAATCCTTTTAAATTGGCACAGATTAACAAAGAGATTGAGAGTATGCTTAAAAATGGCATAATTGAAGTGGGTTGCAGCCAATGGAGCTCTCCCACAGTGATTATACCTAAACCAGACAGTGCCCAACGGTTGTGTGTGGACTATAGAAAGGTTAATGCAGTTACAAGAACGGACTCTTATCCTATCCCACGTTTGGAGGATTGCATTGAGAAAGTGGGACAATCAGTTTTTATTTCCAAATTGGATTTACTTAAAGGTTACTGGCAGGTACCTTTATCCGAAAGGGCGAAGGAGATTTCAGCTTTTGTGACTCCAGATGGTATATACCAATTCAAAGTTATGCCATTTGGCATGAAAAACGCCCCAACCACATTCCAACAGTTAACTAACAAAGTCGATTCAGGGTTACCCAATTGTGCGGTACACATCGACAATCTGGTAATTTTCAGCCAGACATGGAAAGAACATTTGAAACATTTGATGGAGTTATTCGATCGACTTCAGGAGGTGGGTTTGGTGATAAACCTAGCCAAAAGTGAATTTGGAAAAGCCCAAGTCACTTTCCTTGGCCATGCAATCGGACAGGGTCGAATGGTCACACGGGATGTGAAACCAACAGTTATTGAGAAGTTTTCAATACTCTCAAGATGAAGGGAAATAATATGATTTCTTGGCATGAGTGGATTTGATTGACCATTGGTGAAAAACCACTGATTGACTTGCTGAAGAAGCGTAAAAAATTTCAGTGGACAGTGGACTTTCAACAGGCATTTGACTGCCTTAAAGCTCTGATAACCAATGCTCCTCTGTCGGAGAATTGGAAGGGACTCTGTGATCAGATTGAACTAAAGTATCTGACTTCAAAGAGATCTGCCGAGGCGTAGAGAAATGGATGGATCATGCAGAGACCTTCTTGTTCAAAGAGACTGTCAATCGAGAAGGATTTCAGTTGGAGGAAGAACGGGAAAAAAATGGACTATATTATTATACCTGTTTGCGTGTGTTGTCAGAGTGTGGGTGGAGTTGGGCTGTCTGTCAGCTTTTTACCGTCGTGTTCGGCTGTTTGCTGCAGGATGTGTTTTAGTTTAGTTTTCAGTGTTGGAGCTGAAGCCAGACAAAGCAGATGTACTGCTGTTCTCTCTGCCATGAAAAGACTATCTCTTGATCATTTGGTGAATTCAGGCTTATAAATGTTTTCAGTAGTGAATGTAAACCTGATGTGCTTCTGTTAAAAGGTGTTTCTTTTGTCCTCTGGATGTTGTTTGGGAAGTTATTAAGGATTACTTAGTGTTGTATTCTTAGGGGGTTGGATTTGAATTAATGATTGCTAAGATGTTTACTGTATGTTTTAAAAAGGTTAACTTGAGTTCATAGAATAAACATTGTTTTGCTTTGGAAAATACTTTTCCATTTCTGCTGTACCATACCTGTAGAGTGGGCCGTGTGCTCCCCATACCACAATCCAACGGGCAGCACGGTAGCATTGTGGATAGCACAATTGCTTCACAGCTCCAGGGTCCCAGGTTCGATTCCGGCTTGGGTCACTGTCTGTGCGGAATCTGCACATCCTCCCCGTGTGTGCGTGGGTTTCCTCCGGGTGCTCCGGTTTCCTCCCACAGTCCAAAGATGTGCAGGTTAGGTGGATTGGCCATGATAAATTGCCCTTAGTGTCCAAAATTGTCCTTAGTGTTGGGTGGGGTTTCTGGGTTATGGGGATAGGGTGGAGGTGTTGACCTTGGGTAGGGTGCTCTTTCCAAGAGCCGGTGCAGACTCGATGGGCCGAATGGCCTCCTTCTGCACTGTAAATTCTATGATAATCTATGATAATCTATTAAAAGTTGTGGGTCAGGTGAACTCCATGATACACTTTGGGGTTCTCTAAACCCTGGCCCATAACAATATTCACAGTACTCTGCAAAAAGAGCTTTCTGCTGTTTGGAAATTAAAAATAGTTTTAAGGACTTTTTATTTGTTTTGGTAAAGTTTTAGAAAAAAATTATTGTTTTGAAGTGTGCTTAATTTAATATTTGTGACCCTGGAAGTGTAAAACCTATAGTTAGATTCACATTTAACAATGGTGTTGTACGTGTGGGGGTTGGTTAAATTCCAGCTGTGTTTTTGTTGTGCTTAGAGAGAGCTGTGGGAGATTCTCCGGTATCCCGGCGGGCGGGCCTTACCGGCACCAAAGAGTGGCGTGAACCACTCCGGCGTCGGGCCGCCCGGAGGGTGCGGACTCCTCCGCACCTTCGGAGGCTAGGCCTGCGCTGGAGTGAATGGCGCTGTGCTAACCAGCGCCGAAGGGCCTTCGCCGGCCGGCACGAGTTGGCACATGTGCAGGAGCATCAGTGTGTTCCCAGAACCGCTGCCGTGATTCCTGCGCATGCGCAGAGGGTTTCTTCTCCGCGTCGGCCATGGTGGAGATTTACAGAGGCCGGCGCGGAGTGAAAGAGTGCCCCCACGGCACAGGCCTGCCCGCAGATCGGTGGGCCCCGATCACGGGCCAGGTCACCGTGGGCTTCCCCCCCCGGGCCAGATCCCCTGCGCCCTACCGAGAACTCCACAGGCCGCCCGCAGAGCCAGGTCCCGAAAGTACAAGTCTTGTGTAATTTACGCCGGCGGGACAGGCCGAAAACGGGCTGCCGCCCAGCCCATCGCAGAGCGGAGAATTGCCGGGGGGGGGGCACTGCCAACGGCCCCCGTCCAGCAAAGCGCGATTCCCACCCCGCCAATAAACGGCGACGGCGGGGGGTTGGAGAATCCTGCCCATGGTGTGAAGAATAAATAAAAGGCGTAAACATGCAAGTGTTGTTTAGTGACTGGGGCCTTGTAAGGTAGAGACGTTTTTAAGTTTTAGTTTAGTTAATTTGATTGCAGTTGAAGATAGATAGTGAGGGAGACGGCAGCTCCCACCATTCAGCTAGAAGCAGTTGGTTTCAAAAGGCTAAAGAGGGAACATCGCTCAGCTTTGCTAGAAGAAAAGCCATGCATGGAGTAATGGTGAAGAAAACAGGTGCAGAGATCTGAAGAGCAGCTAGTTAAGGAAACTAGAGAAATGCAAAGAAGTTTCCAAGAAGATAACACTGAGCGACTTCAGAGGGACATTGACAAGTTGGCCAAATGGGCAGACACCTGGCAGACACCAATGCAGCGAAATGTGAGGTAATGCATTTTGGTAGAAGAAACACGGGGCGACAATGCAGGCTCAATGGTACAACTTTGAGGGGAGTACAGGAGCAGAGGGACCTCAGTGTTCAAGTGCATAATTCTCTGAAGGAGGCCAAGCAAGTTCAAATAGTTGTTAAGAGGGCTTATAGCATCCTTGGTTTATAAATAGAGACATAGAATATAAAAGCAAGGAAGTGAATCTACAGCTCTACAAATCATTGGTCAGACCACATTTGGAGTATTGTGTTCCAGAAAAGGTTCTAATTGCTTTCTTAAGCTTCATTCGTCACTATCAGTACTCCCACAAATGTCTCCATTGATTTACTCCCCTTGTACTGGATAAAAGCCTCTTTTCTCTGGGCTTGTTAATGAAAATGAAATGAAAATCGCTTATTGTCACAAGTAGGCTTCAATGAAGTTACTGTGAAAAGCCCCTAGTCGCCACATTCCGGCGCCTGTTCGGGAAGGCTGGTACGGGAATTGAACCGTGCTGCTGGCCTGCCTTGGTCTGCTTTCAAAGCCAGCGATTTAGCCCTGTGCTAAACCAGCCGCTGGTTATTCCTTACTATCACCCGAGACCAGAACATGTTGGGCCTGAACTCTCCCCATTTCCTTTTTAAACGCCCCCCATTGCTCTTCTGTAAATTTCCCCTGGTCAACCTTGGCTAGATCCTGCCTTATTTTACTAGCATCCGCTCGCCTCCAATCCAAAACCTTTTTTTGCAACTTGCCTATTTCTTTGTACCATGTTGTGGTTGGTATCACTAAAATGCTTCCCCACCAACTGAGCCTAGAGAACCGTGGATGATCAGAGGCATTTAGGATACGATTAGAAGGAGAAAATAAGCTTTTAGCAAGTAAAAGGGGAGTAAATCAACAGAGGCAATAGTGGAGTTCAGCAAGTGCAGGATGGAGCTTATTAGGAGAGCAAAGAGGGGATATGAGAAAGCTCTGGCTGAAAAAGGTAGGGAAAATACCAAGATATTCTAGATCACTGGGAAGCAGATAACCAGGGAAAGTGTAGGGCCCATTAGGGACTGTTAGACATTTTAGTTGCTGTGATATGAAGAATCTAAAGTTCTGTTCCTTTTTCACAAACACACATTTATTTCCTTCCAACAGCCTTTGCACAAAACTCTCACTATACATCACCTGACAGAGGCCACCTGAAGCCCCTTTACATATCAGTGTCAATTAATGGATACTTAACATAAATGAGACAACTAATTGCAATGTCTCTTAACCCATTACTTAATAGGGACCAAGGGGGAAATATTTGTGGAGCCAGAGGACATGAGCAGGGTGTTGAACGAATGCTTCACATCTGTCTTCACCCAAGAGCATGAGGACATAGATATGGAACTCAGGGAGAAAGACCGTGATGTTCTTGAACAAATTGTCACTGGGAGTTACAAGGTGGAGGTGTTGGCAGGCTTAAAAGTGGACAAATATCCAGGTCTGGATGAATTGTATCCCAGGATGCTGTGGGAGGCGAGGGAGGAGATTGCACGGGCTCTGACCCAAGTTTTTAATTCTTATCTTGCCACAAGGGAGGTGCCAGAGGACTGGAGAACAGCTAATGTGATCCCATCATTTAAGAAAGATTGTAAAGACAAGCCAGGGAACTACAGACCAGTGAGTCTCACGTCAGTGGTAGGGAAACTATTGGAGAAGATTCTGAAGGAGAGAATCTATCTTCACTTGGAGAGGTGGGAATAGTCAGCATGGCTTTGTCAGCGGGAGATCATACCCAACAAATATGATTGAATTATTCAAAATCAAGGGCTGCAGAGACCTTCACGGCCACCAGAAACGAGTTTCCTCCTCCTCCGGGGGTGCCACATCTGCAAAGGCATGGCACAGGTGCTGCACTGTCTCTCTGCTGAGACGGAGTCTTCTGCGGCACATGCTGTCTGTCAGCTCATGGAAGGACCAATGACACCTGTACACCTTGGGCCATCGCCGGCCTCCCCTTCTCGATCGTTCCTCAGCTTGATGAGCGGCTGGGTCTTCAGGGTGTGTGGCAGCCCCCCGCACTGGGGGGACACCTCCAGCCTCTGTTGGCGTTCTTGCTTTCTGCGCCATGAGGCAGGATTGACAGCCACAGGCACAGTGACGGCAGCCTCCACACCAGCAAACATCCTTTTATCTGGAAGGAATTGGAGAAAGAAGGAGACGGACAATCAGTTCGGGCTTCCTTCCCTGGATCGTCAAATCTCCCAAGCTCCCGGGACCTTCAGTCTGAGAACACGCACAAACAGATTCAAAAACAGCTTCTTCCCCGCTGTTACCCGACTCCTAAATGACCCTCTTATGGACTGACCTGATTAACACTACACCCCTGTATGCTTCACCCGATGCCGGTGTTTATGTAGTTACATTGTATACCTTGTGTTGCCCTATTATGTATTTTCTTTTCTTTTCATGTACTTAATGGGCAGCACGGTAGCATTGTGGATAGCACAATTGCTTCACAGCTCCAGGGTCCCAGGTTCGATTCTGGCTTGGGTCACTGTCTGTGCGGAGTCTGCACATCCTCCCCGTGTGTGCGTGGGTTTCCTCCGGGTGCTCCGGTTTCCTCCCACAGTCCAAAGATGTGCAGGTTAGGTGGATTGGCCATGGTAAATTGCCCTTAGTGTCCAAAATTGCCCTTAGTGTTGGGTGGGGTTGCTGGGTTATAGGGATAGGGTGGAGGTGTTGACCTTGGGTAGGGTGCTCTTTCCAGGAGCCGGTGCCGACTCGATGGGCCGAATGGCCTCCTTTTGCACTGTAAATTTTATGATAATCTATGATAAATGATCTGCTGAGCTGCTCAAGAAAATTACTTTTCACTGTACCTCGGTAACGTGACAATAAACAAAATCCAAATCCAAATCAAATCCCCAGGCCTCCCCAACCCTCATCGTGACTGTCCCGCCTTCTCTCAGACTGCCATCCAGCGAGCCAGCTGTGTTGGAGAACCTCACTCTGTACACTTACCCCCAGCCACATCAGGATCCCCTACGCCCCAGACGTCTGCCAGGACCATGAGGAAGGCCGTGCTCAGCTGCCCTCCACTCAACCGGACATTTACCCTTTGGCCACGAGAGGATCCTCAGTGCTGAAGCCCTGTTCTTTCGTATTTGATTGTTGGCAGTTGCCTCGATGGTACTGACGCTCCGAGAGTTCAGGAACACCGTCCAGGCTGGACATGCAATGCACTAATCAGAGACGATTTGGAGTTGGGGACCAAGTGCAATGTGGCAAAGTTTGCAGACGACACTAAGATGAGCGGTAAAGCAAAAAGTGCAGAGGATACCGGAAGTCTGCAGAAGGATTTGGATAGGTTAGGTGAATGGGCTAGGGTCTTGCAGATGGAATTCAATGTTGCCAAGTGTGAGGCTATCCATTTTGGGAGGAATAACAGCAGAATGGATTATTATTTAAACGGTAAGATGTTAAAACATGCTGCTGTGCAGAGGGACCTGGGTGTGCTGGTGCACGAGTCGCAAAAAGTTGGTGTGCAGGTGCAACAGGTGATTAAGAAGGCTAATCGAGTTTTGTCTTTCATTGCTAGAGGGATGGAGTTCAAGACTAGGGAGGTTATGCTGCAATTGTATAGGGTGTTGGTGAGGCCGCATCTGGAGTATTGTGTTCAGTTTTGGTCTCCTTACCTGAGAAAGGACATATTGGCACTGGAGGGAGTGCAGGGGAGATTCACTAGGTTGATCCCAGAGTTGAGGGGATGAGATTATGACGAGAGGTTGAGTAGACTGGGACTGTACTCATTGGAGTTTAGAAGGATGCGGGGGGATCTTATTGAGACATATAAAATTATGAAGGGAATAGATAGGATAGATGCGGACAGGTTGTTTCCACTGGTTGGGGAAAGCAGAACTAGGGGGCGTAGCCTCAAAATAAGGGGAGGTAGATTAAAGACGGAGTGTAGGAGGAACTTCTTCACCCAAAGGGTTGTGAATCTCTGGAATTCCTTGCCCAGTGAAGCAGTTGAGGCTCCTTCTTTAAACGTTTTTAAGAAAAAGATAGATGCCTTTCTAAAGCATAAAGGGATTCGGGGATATGGTGCACGGGCCGGAGAGTGGAACTGAGTCCACAAAGATCAGCCATGATCTCATTAAATGGCGGAGCAGGCTCGAGGGGCCAGATGGCCTACTCCTGTTCCTAGTTCTTATGTTCTTATGTTCTGAGACATGGCACGTGTGCCTTCGAGGAGGCACGTGAGAGTTCAGGGGCAAAATTCTCCGTAATCTGCGCGATGTCTGCCGACCGGCACCAAAAACGGCGCAAATCAGTCCGGCATCGCGCCGCCCCAAAGGTGCGGAATCCCCCGCATCTTGAGCGGCCGAGCCCTAACCTTGAGAGGCTAGGCCCGCGCCGGACTGATTTCCGCCCCGCCAGCTGGCGCAGAAATGACATTGCCGGGCGGCGCATGCGCGGGAGCGTCAGCGGCCGCTCACGGCATCCCCGCGCATGCGCAGTGGAGGGGGTCTCTTCCGCCTCCACCATGGTGGAGACTGTGGCGAAGGCGGAAGGGAAAGAGTGCCCCCATGGCATAGGACAGCCCGTGGATCGGTGGGCCCCGATCGCGGACCAGGCCACCGTGGGGGCACCCCCCAAGGCCAGATCGCCCTGTGCCCCCCCCAGGACCCCGGAGCCCACCCGCGCCACCTTGTCCTGTCGGAAGAGAGGTGGTTTAATCCACGCCGGCGGACAGGCATTCTAGCAGCGAGACTTCGGTCCATCCGGGCCGGAGAATCGCCGGGGGGGGGGCCGCCAACCGGCGCAGCGCGATTCCCACCCCCGCCGAATCTCCAGTGCCGGAGAATTCGGCAACCGGCGGGGGCGGGATTCACACCAGCCCCCGGCGATTCTCCGACCCGTCAGGGGGTCAGAGAATCTCGCCCCAGGTGTCTGAAGTGCTCTGAAGGCTAATTCCTCCTTTGAGATAGCCTTCAGTTCTAAAGCTGAAGGCTGCTCACAGTAAAAGGGAGTGAGGTTGGCTTTCAGGAGAGAAGCTGCAGCTGGGTATCTGTCCTGGGGGAGTTTGGTCAGACAGACAGGCCAAAGCTGGGGTTGCCCCTGTCATGGGTCTGCACAATATTTAAAGGTATCTTGGATGCCTGACCGACGCTAGGCCCCTCAGCACTCCCCACCCGGCCCATGGGTGACCCCCGACCTGGACTGGTCCAGCCCCCTAAACAACCCCAACCCCCCTGAAGGACCCCCCCCCCCACCCGAATACAGGAGATGAATGCCAGAAAATAGAAAGGGCTACCCCCCCTGAGTGTCCCTGAGTAGTTTTTCTTTTGAATAGGAATACTAAACGATGCCCGAGCGACTTCCCGCTGAGGAATCAGGTCATTCCCGGGAGGCTGCATTTGACTTCGATCTCATTCTTGAGATTGAAGTGAATCCAAATTAGGGTTAATGTCTTGCTATTCAATAATAATAATCTTTATTGTCACAAGTAGGCTTACATTAACACTGCAATGAAGTTACTGTGAAAAGCCCCGAGTCACCACTTTCCGGCGCCTGCTCGGGTACACAGAGGGAGAATTCAGAATGTCCAATTCACCTAACAGCAAGTCTTTCGGGACTTGTGGGAGGAAACCGGAGCATCTGGAGGAAACTCACACAGACACAGGGAGAACGTGCAGACTCCACACAAACAGTGACCCAAGCTGGGAATCGAACCCGAGACCCTGGTGCTGTGAAGCAACAGTGCTAAACACTATGCTACCCTGCTGCCCTGGTATTAGCTTTGTTGCTATTCTTAATACAAAATCTGGACAAATAATTCTTTTAAAATATCTCATTACCAGCAACACTTTAGTTTCACAGTTCAAGGTTTATCAAAATCAAAAGAACAGCCTGAAATAATTAATAGTACATCTCCTGTGAATCACATTTGAAGGAATTGCATAGAAACTTGTTAAAAACTTTCTTTCAAACAGAAAGAAAGTTTGTCAAAGCTAACAGTCATTTTCTCTCCCTGCAGATTCTGCCAGACGCGGAGATTTTCCAGCATTTTCTCTTTTGGTTTCAGATTCCAGCATCTGCAGTAATTTGCATTTATAAAGGTATTGGAAGTGTTGGCAGACTTAAATGTGACAAAATCTTCAGGTCTGGACGAATTGTGTTCCCGGTTGCTGTGGGAGGCGAGGGAGGAGATTGAGGGGGCTCTGATCCAAATCTTTAATTCTTCTCTGTCCACAGGAGAGGTGCCAGAGGATTGGAGAACCATGAATGTGGTCCCACTTTCTAAGAAAGGCTTTAGGGATAAGCCAGGGAACTACAGGCCGGAGAGTCTCACATCAGTGGTGGGGAAACTAATGGAGAAAATTCTGAAGAGAAAATCTATCTCCACATGGAGAGGCTAGGTTTGATCAGGAATAGTCAGCATGGCTTTGTCAGAGGGAGGTCATTCCTAACAGATTGGACTGAATTTTTTGAGCATGTGACCAGGTGTGTAGATGAGGGTAGAGCAGTTGATGTAGTTTACATGGATTTCAGCAAAGCATTTGACAAAATCCCACATGGGAGATTTATAAAGAAGGCAAATGCACCTGGGCTACAGGGAACTTGATAAGGTGGATTCAAAACTTACTGAGCTGTAGGAAACTGAGGGTGATGACAGACGGCTGCTTTAGTGTCTTGAAGCCAGTGCCCAGTGGGTACCACAGGGATCTGTGCTGGGTTCCGTATTATTCATCATTTACATAAACGACACAGATGACTATGTGGGGGGGGCGGGGGGATGTAGGATCAGTAAGCCTGTGAATGACACAAAGATTGGCCGGGTGGGTAACACTGAGGCTGAGAGTCCTGGGTCACAGGAGGATATAGACGGGATGGTCAAATGGGCAGAAAAGTGGCAGATGGAATTTAACCCTGAAAAGTGTGAGGTGTTACACTTTGGAAGGAGCAATTTGACACGGAAATATTCAATGAATGGCCTGACACTGGGAAATCTGAGGAAAAAGTGACCTTGGTGCTTTTGTCCATAGATCTCTGAAGGCGGAAGGGCAGGTTAATAGGGTGGTGAAAAAGGCATTTGGGATACTTGTCTTTATCAATCGGGGCATAGATTACAAAAGCAGGGAGGTCATGTTGGAGTTGTATAGAACTTTGGTGAGGCTACAGCTGGAGCACTGTGTGCAGTTCTGGTCACCACATTATAGGAAGGATGTGATTGCACTGGAGGGGGTGCAGAGGAGATTCACCAGGATGTTGCCTGGGGTGGAACATTTTAGTTATGAAGAGAGGTTGGATAGGCTGGGGTTGTTTTCGCTGGAGCAGAGAAGACTGAGGGGTGACCTGATCGAGGTGGACAAGGTTATGAGGGGCATGGACAGGGTGGATAGGGAGCAGCTGTTCCCCTGTGTTGAAGGGTCGGTCACGAGGGGACACAAGTTCCTGGTGAGGGACGTAAGGTTCAGGAGGGATTTGAGGAAAAACGTTTTTCCCCTGAGGGTGGTGATGGTCTGGAACGCACGGCCTGGGAGGGTGGGAGAGGCGGGTTGCCTCACATCTTTAAAAAGTACCTGGATGAGCACTTGGCATGTCATAACATTCAAGGCTATGGGCCAAGTGCTGACAAATGGGATTAGGATTGTCAGATCAGGTGCCTCTCATGTGGTGGTGCGGATCCAATGGGTCTTTTCTGCACTGGATTTTTCTGTGATTCTGTTAAAAGTTGAGCGGAAGCTTTGTTTAAAAGTGTCATTTGGAAAACCTGGTCTGGATTTTGGAATGCAAACCACTAAGTGAAAGCATAATTATGAGAGATGATTTTAAAGTGTGCTTTCGGGAGTGGAATTTTAAAACACCCAAGTGACAAACATTCACCTGGCGTTCAGAGTGGAGAGTGTATTTGCCCACAGTCATCCTGTGGGCTAAAAAGGGACTTTGTGTTAATGAAACCATTGAAGATTAAGAGGTACTTTCTCATCAGTGTTAATTCTAAAATGTGTGTGTATTTGTTAAATTAAGGAAGGTATAAAGGTGTATTGCATCATAATTCAATGTTTTCATATTTAATAATATTTTTTCTTGTGGTTTAATAGTTTTGTGACTCTGTTCCTCCATGTTTTTATATTAAAAAAGTAAAAGTTGTCTTTTGAGCCAGGGTTTAATTTTGGGATCTCCTGCCTAGTTATGTTGGGTGGATTGGGCATTCTGAATTCTCCCTCTGTGCACCTGAACAGGCGCTGTAATGTGGTGACTAGGGGCTTTTCACAGTAACTTCATTGCAGTGTTAATGTAAGCCTACTTGTGACAATAAAGATTATCAACTGGGATCGTAACATCTGCAAATAGTGCTGTGGGATTTTTACGTCCACTTGTGTGGGCAAATGGGGCCTTTGTTGAATGTCTCATTGGTAAGTCAGCATCTCCAACAGTGCAGCACTCCCTCTGTACTGACCTAGCGTGTCAGCTCAGGATATTCAACAAACAACATTTTGAAAATAAATAAATGTAATGAATTTCAGAAAGCAAAACTCATACTTGCTGGAAAGCATCTAAACTTTGACTTACTTTGGTGAAACATATTCTGATTATTTCTAAAATCTGAGCCTTGTGATTGTTAGCGATGACAACTTCCAGCTATAAATGTTTAATTGTCACAATGTTTTGTATGTGTCGTTGGGGTCATGATATTACTGATTATAAATATAATCCAGAAAGCAACAAAAGTAAACAGCTTGATAAAATTATCTCAGAGTTTATAGAAAGTTACAGCTTAATCAAGGGATAAGCATCCTGAGATTGGAATTAAATTTCATATTCTTATATAACAAAGATCTAATTTAATCAGCTGTATTTGCTTGAATTTTGCCTGATTAGTTTAAAATGGGATCATCTATTTAAATAAAAATGCAACAAAGTAGATAAGGTTCACATATCAAGTGGAATTTGATCCCTGTCCCCGGGATCTCTTCCAGCAGTGAATTTCCATCATGTCCATTAGTGTAAATAAACTCATTCACCTGAGGCAGGATGAGAAGCTGCTGAACTGCTTCCAAGTTACTTTATTGTGATTAAATATACGCAACAAGTCTTTGTACGGACCCAAACTTTACTGCAGCAAAATTGATTTCTTGCAGGATTTGCCTGAAAATTAAGGGGGGGGGGGGGGAAGAGGTGGGATTTGAACTGAACACAGTTAATAGCTGGGCCTAGGAGCAGGCGGCTGGGTCCCAGTGCAGGCAGCTGGGACTAGGAGCAGGCAGCTGGGCCTAGGAGCAGGTAGCTGGGCCTAGGAGCAGACAGCTGGGTCCCAGTGCAGGCAGCTGGGCCTAGAGCAGGCAGCTGGGCCTAGAAGCAGGCAGTTGGGTCACAGTGCAGGCAGCTGGGCCTAGGAGCAGGCAGCTGGGCCTAGGAGCAGGCAGTTGGGTCACAGTGCAGGCAGCTGGTCCTAGGAGCAGGTATCTGGGCCTAGGAGCAGGTAGCTGGGCCTAGGAGCCGGCAGCTGGGCCTAGGAGCAGGCAGCTGGGCCCCAGAGCAGGCATCTGGGCCTAGGAGCAGGCAGCTGGACCTAGGAGCAGGCAGCTGGGCCTAGGAGCAGGCAGCTGGGCCTCAGAGCAGGCAGCTGGGCCTAGGAGCAGGCAGCTGGGCCTATGAGCAGGCAGCTGGGCCTCGGAGCAGGCGGCTGTGACTCAGAGCAGGCAGCTCAACCTAGGAGCAGGCAGCTGGGCCTAGAAAGGCGACTGCAGGCATCTGGGCCTAGGAGCAGGCAGCTGGGCCTAGGAGCAGGCAGCTGGGCCTAGGAGCAGGCAGCTGGGCCTCAGAGCAGGCAGCTGGACCTAGGAGCAGGCAGCTGGGCCTAAGAGCAGGCAGCTGGGCCTCAGAGCAGGCAGCTGGGCCTAGGAGCAGGCAGCTGGGCCTAGGAGCAGGCATCTGGGCCTAGGAGCAGGCAGCTGGGCCTAGGAGCAGGCAGTTGGCACTAGGAGCAGGCAGCTGGGCCTCAGAGCAGGCAGCTGGGCCTAGGAGCAGGTAACTGGGCCTAGGAGCAGGCAGCTGGGCCTAGAAGCAGGCAGTTGGGTCCCAGTGCAGGCAGCTGGGCCTAGGAGCAGGCAGCTGGGCCTAGGAGCAGGCAGTTGGGTCACAGTGCAGGCAGCTGGTCCTAGGAGCAGGTATCTGGGCCTAGGAGCAGGTAGCTGGGCCTAGGAGCAGGCATCTGGGCCTAGGAGCAGGCAGCTGGGCCCCAGAGCAGGCATCTGGGCCTAGGAGCAGGCAGCTGGACCTAGGAGCAGGCAGCTGGGCCTAGGAGCAGGCAGCTGGGCCTCGGAGCAGGCAGCTGGGCCTAGGAGCAGGCAGCTGGGCCTAGGAGCAGGCAGCTGGGCCTCGGAGCAGGCGGCTGTGACTCAGAGCAGGCAGCTCAACCTAGGAGCAGGCAGCTGGGCCTAGAAAGGCGACTGCAGGCATCTGGGCCTAGGAGCAGGCAGCTGGGCCTAGGAGCAGGCAGCTGGGCCTAGGAGCAGGCAGCTGGGCCTCAGAGCAGGCAGCTGGGCCTAGGAGCAGGCAGCTGGACCTAGGAGCAGGCAGCTGGGCCTAAGAGCAGGCAGCTGGGCCTCAGAGCAGGCAGCTGGGCCTAGGAGCAGGCAGCTGGGCCTAGGAGCAGGCATCTGGGCCTAGGAGCAGGCAGCTGGGCCTAGGAGCAGGCAGTTGGGCCTAGGAGCAGGCAGCTGGGCCTCAGAGCAGGCAGCTGGGCCTAGGAGCAGGTAACTGGGCCTAGGAGCAGGCAGCTGGGTCCCAGTGCAGGCAGCTGGGTCCCAGTGCAGGCAGCTGGGCCTAGGAGCAGGCAGCTGGGGCCCATTGCAGGCAGCTGGGTCCCAGTGCAGGCAGCTGGGCTTAGGAGCAGGCAGCTGGGCCTAGGAGCAGGTGGCTGGGCCCAGAGCAGGCGACTGGGCCCCAGGGCAGGCAGCTGGGCCTAGCAGGTAGCTGGGCCTAGGAACAGGCAACTGAGCCTAGGAGCAGGCAGTTGGACCTAGGAGCAGGCAGCTGGGCCTAGGAGCAGGCAGCTGGGCCTCAGAGCAGGCAGCTGGGCCTAGGAGCAGGCAGCTGGGCCTAGGAGCAGGCAGCTGGGCTTCGGAGCAGGTGGCTGGGCCTCAGAGCAGGCAGCTGGGCCTAGAAAGGCGACTGCAGGCATCTGGGCCTAGGAGCAGGCAGCTGGGCCTAGGAGCAGGCAGCTGGGCCTCAGAGCAGGCAGCTGGGCCTAGGAGCAGGTAACTGGGCCTAGGAGCAGGCAGCTGGGCCTAGGTGCAGGCGGCTGGGCCTCAAAGCAGGAAGCTGGACCTAGGAGCAGGCAGCTGGGCCTAGAAAGGCGACTGGCCCTAGGAGCAGGATGCTGGGCCCAGAGCGGGCGACTAGGCCCCAGAGCACGCAGCTGGGCCTAGGAGCAGGCAGCTGGGCCTAGGAGCAGGCAGCTGGGCCTAGGAGCAGGTATCTGGGCCTAGGAGCAGGCAGCTGGGTCCCAGTGCAGGCAGCTGGGTCCCATTGCAGGCAGCTGGGTCCCAGTGCAGGCAGCTGGGCTTAGGAGCAGGTAGCTGGGCCTAGGAGCAGGCAGCTGGGCCTAGGAGCAGGCAGCTGGGCCTAGCACGTAGCTGGGCCTAGGAGCAGGCAGCTTGGCCTAGGAGCAGGCGGCTGGGCCCAGAGCAGGCGACTGGGCCCCAGTGCAGGCAGCTGGGCCTAGGAGCAGGCAGCTGGGCCTAGGAGCAGGCAGCTGGGCCTCAGAGCAGGCAGCTGGGCCTCAGAGCAGGCAGCTGGGCCTAAGAGCTGGCAGCTGGGCCTAGGAACAGGCAGCTGGGCCTAGGAGCAGGCGGCTAGGCCTCAGTGCAGGCAGCTGGACCTAGGAGCAGGCAGCAGGGCCTAGAAAGGCGACTGGCCCTAGGAGCAGGATGCTGGGCCCAGAGCGGGCGACTAGGCCCCAGAGCAAGCAGCTGGGCCCAGGAGCAAGAGGCTGGGCTCCAGAGAAGGCGACTGGGCCCCAGAACAGGCAGCTGGGCCTAGGAGCAGGCAGGCAGCCCTAGGAGCAGGCATCCAGCCCTAGGAGCAGGCATCTGGGCCTAGGAGCAGGCAGCTGGGCTTAGGGGCAGGCAGCTGGGCGTAGAGCAGGCAGCTGGGCCCCAGTGCAGGCAGCTGGGCCTAGTAGCAGGCAGCTGGGCTTAGGAGAAGGCAGCTGGACCCAGAGCAGGCAGCTGAGCCCCAGAGCAGGCAGTTGGGCCTAGGAGCAGGTAGCTGGGCTTAGGAGCAGGCAGCTGGGCCTAGGAGCAGGTGGATGGGCCCAGAGAAGGCGACTGGGCCCCAGAACAGGCAGCTGGGCCTAGGAGCAGGCAGCTGGGTGTAGGAGCAGGCAACTGGGCCTAGGAGCAGGGAGCTGGGCCTAGGAGCAGCCGGCTGGGCCCCAGAGCAGGCAGCTGGACCTAGGAGTAAGCAGCTGGGCCTAGAATGGCGACTGGCCTTAGGAGCAGGATGTTGGGCCCAGAGCGAGCGACTTGGCCCCTGATCAAGCAGCTGGGCCTCGGAGGAAGCGGCTGGGCCCCAGAGAAGGTGACTGGGCCCTAGAGCAGGCAGCTAGGCCTAGGAGCAGGAAGCTGGGCTTAGGAGCAGGCAGCTGGGCCTAGGTGCAGGTGACTGGGCCCCAGAGAAGGCGGCTGGGCCCTAGAGCAGGCAGCTGGGCTTAGGAGCAGGCAGCTGGGCCCCAGAGATGGCAGGTGGGCCCCAGAGCAGGCAGCTGGGCCCCAGAGCAGGTGAGTTACACCAGAAAAGGCAACTGGGCCCCAGAGCAGGCAGCTGGGCCTAGGAGCAGGCAGCTGGGCCTAGGAGCAGGCAGCTAGGCTTAGGAGCTGGCAGCTGGGCCTAGGAGTGAGCAGCTGGGCCTAGGAACAGGCAGCTGGTTCCCAGAGCATGCAACTGGGCCCCAGAGCAGGTAGCTGGGCCTAGGAGCAGGCAGCTGGGCCTAGGATCAAGCAGCTGGGTTTAGGAGCAGGCAGCTGGACCTAGGAGCGGGCAGCTGGGCCTCAGAGCGGGCAGCTGGGCCTAGGAGCAGGCGGCTGGGCCCCAGAGCAGGCAGCTGGGCGACAGAGCAGGCAGCTGCTTCAAAGAGCTGAAATTACAGCTTGTCGAGAATCTGGGGCGAAATTCTCTGTTATCGCGCAAAGTCCGCCGATCGGCGCAAAAAACGGCGCAAATCCGACTTGCGTCACGTCTCCCCCCTATAACCCCTCCCCCATATCCCCCATATCACCCCTCCCCAATATCTCCCTCCCCCATATCCCCCCTCCTCCATATCCCCCATATCCCCCCTCCCCCATATCCCCCCTCCCCCATATCCCCCCTCCCCAATATGCCCCCTCCCCCATATCCCCCATATCCCCAAGTGAATCCAGCCCTAACCTTAACCTCTGCAATGCACGCGCAACCGATGACGTGCATTCATATACCTGCCTAACAGTGTTGCCTTTTACCCCTGCCACCACCCCCCCCCCCCCCCCCCACAGGAGAAGCGCGCACACAACAATAGGGAGCATGTGAGGACTGGAGGAGGCCCCTCTGATGAGAGGCCACTGACCGAACACGAGGAAAGGGCCCTGGAACTGGCTGGCGGACCTGACGACCGGTAGGTTGCTGATGCAGAGGTCGGGGGCGTACTAGCAAGTGAGCCACCGACAGCCCGTCCCCATATCCCCCCTCCCCTATATCCCCCTCCCCCATATCACCTGATCACTGCCTGCGTGTCTAACCATGCATGCTTCATTGTGTATCGCAGGAGCAAACGTCCAGGCACCCATCCCCCAGATGCAGACCGCCCGCAGGATGCCCCTCGGAGGCCACGGGAGACATAGAGACCCGGACCCTCCAGCATGCGACGCCCGCAGGATGTCCCTCGGAGGCCACGGGAGACAGAGAGACCCGGACCCTCCAGCATGCGACGCCCGCAGGATGCCCCTCGCACACCACGGGAGACGGAGAGACCTGGAGAAACAGGGAGACGACACCCCCGTCACGTGCGGGAGCGACCACCAGCGACGAGGGGGGCAGCCACAGGCCCCCGTCACATCCGAGCCAGGACACCCCTACCCAGGACACCCCTACCCGGGACAGCACTACCCAGGAAGACGAAATACCGGACAGTGACTCAGAGTGGATGGGTGGAGACGAACCCCCACCCCAAAGTGCCATGGACTCAGAGTGGGATGAAGAGCACGACACAACGCCACTGCTGTCACCAACACCCTCCACCATCGCAGAAACACTCACCTCGGTTGGGCACTTTAGTGATGAGGCGTCTGGTACACTCATTGGTGCGCACAACACAGCCGTCCCGGTACAGCAGGTGGAGGTAGGAGCAGCAGAGGGGCCGGGCGGTCGGAGGGCAGCCCAGCCCAAGCGAACATCTGCCGCCCAGATGGATCCCGGGTTCCTGGAGTTACCACACCCACACATAGATCCGATGCAACCACCGACCCGGAGACGAGCGAAGAGGGTGACGGACGGCTTGCGGCGGCTGCAGTCGCAGGTGGAGGAGTCCAACCACGTCCAGGAGCTGGAAGTGGTGCCGGTCATACGTGCCACCCAGGCCGAGACCGCACGGGTGGCGTCCGCGGTGGAGGCAATGGGTGCGACGGTGTCAGACATGGGGAACAGTTTGCGAGGCCTGGGGCTTTCCGTGCAGGCGGCGTCTGTGGCCCAGGACATGGCTACCCTCTCACAGGAGGCCATGAGCCAGTGCCAGCGCCAGATGGCAGAGGCGCTCAACACCATAGCCCAGTCTCAGCAGGCCATGGCCCAGTCTCTGCAGGCCATGGCCCAGTCTCTGCAGGCCATCGCTGAGGGCATCGGCGCCAGTGGCCATGTGCGAGCCGGCGTCGCACTGTCACAGACAGGGTTTGCCAACCCCCTGGGCTCCATGGCTGCAAACCTGCAGACCCCTGTCGATACCAGCACGGGCCTCCAGGACGGCTGGCCAGCCCGTTCGCATCCCCCACCCATGTAGAGGCCTGGGGGCCATCGGGCACCCCGAGGGAGGAGGAGGTGGTGTGGTCCGTCCCGGGTCCCCCTGTAGGGGAGGTCCCGGAACACCGCAACACCTCGGACTCCCCCCCTTCCGTCCCAGGTGCATCGGGTGGGCAATGGGCAGGACAGGCTGGCAGCTCGCCATCCCAGTCGCCCGGGCCGCAGCCTGGCCCATCTAGGCCAGGACGTCCCAGGAAACGGCCGCCAAAGGGATCCAGTGTCAGAGGGCAGGAATCACAGGAGTCCACCTCCAGTTCTGCTGTACCGTCTGGGGAACCACGTAGACGTAGTCAAAGGGCCCGTAAGGCCAAACAATTAGACACTGAGTAAGTTGGCACGGGTGCAGGGCACAGATGAGTTTTAGGGGCTAGGCCACGTGCATGAACTCCTTTGGTTATTAAAGTCAATGTTACACCTACCGAAGCTGCCTTTGTGCTCTGTCCAAAGTGTGCGGGCGTGTCATGTACGTTGAGCGCAAGTGTGTGTGTGAGGGGTGGTGTTACCTCAGCCCCAGGTGAGTCTGCCCCGTTCCCCCTGGGCCGCCATCAACATCCCCCGGGCAGAGGACGGGACCGTGCGCTGCAGTGTCACAGCCGCATGCAGGGATGGTCCGGGTGGATGGTGGTACTGTGGCCATGGGTCAGACATAGTCCAATGATGTGGAGCCAGGGGCTCACCGCAGGGCGGGTTGTCATCATCCTCCATGGCCTGCAATAGACACACGTCCACCCGCAACTGTGTGAGCCCGGCCTGTTGTGCCGCAGGTGGATCGGCAATGGGGGGGCTGGTGTGCATGCGGGTGGGGTGGGTGGGGTTGGGTAGGGGGGTGAGGGTGCTGGGTGGGTGGATGGGTGGGGGGTGTGGGTGGTCGGCTGTTGCCATGGTGTGCGGTCTGTGGCCACACTACCCGATTCCCACGCCCATCTAGTCAGTGAAGCGGGCGGCTATCTGTCTGTCCCGTGCCCGCTGGGCCAGCCGGTAACGGTGGACAGCCACCCGCCTGTGTCTACCCCGTCTGCCCTGACCATTACCCCCATCCCCCTCATCTGGGGAGGACTGCGCCTCTTCCTGCTGCTCCTCCACTCCGCCCTCCTCTGCCTGCGGCACATCGCCCCTATGTTGTGCAGGACGCAGCACACCACAATGGTGCGGCCGACCCTATCTGACCGATACTGGAGGGCGCCCCCAAAGAGGTCCTGAAACGCATCTTCAGCACGCCAAAGCACCTCTCTATCACTCCCCTTGTCGCTACATGGGCATCATTGTAGCGGTTCTCCGCCTCATTGCGTGGCCTCAGTATAGGCGTCATCAGCCACGATCGCAATGGGTAGCCCCTGTCGCCCAGCAACCAGCCCCTCAGCCGGGGATGGCGTCCCTCGTACATGCCGGGGATGGATGACCGCGACAACACGTATGAGTCGTACTGCCTAGGTAACGGGCGCAGACGTGCAGGATCATCATGAGGTGGTCGCAGACCACCTGTATGTTCATCGAATAGGTCCCCTTCCTATTGGTGAACACTGCCCTGTTATCTGCAGGTGGCCGCACGGCGACGTGCATCCCATCAATCGCGCCCTGGACCATGGGGAACACGGCCATGGCAGAGAAGCCCACGGCCCGGGCATCTTGGCTGGCCCGGTCCACAGGGAAGCGGATGTAGCGGGGCACCATGGCATATAGGGCATCTGTCACTGCCCGGATACACCGATGCACCAATGTCTGCGATATGCCGGACAGGTCCCCACTCGGTGCCTGGAATGACCCCGTTGCATAAAAGTTCAGGGCCACCGTAACCTTGACGGACACGGGGAGAGGGTGTCTCCCGCCAGTGCCACGCGGTGACAGGTGTGCCAGCAGGTGGCAGATATGTGCCACGGTTTCCCGCCTCATCCGGAGTCTCCTCCTGCATTCCCGGTCCGTGAGGTCCTGGTATGGCTGCCGGGGCCGGTACACACGGGGCGCCCTCGGGTGCCTCCGTTGCCGTGGGGCCGCGACGTCCTCCTCCCCCTCCTCGTCCTGTCGGACAGGTGTCCCTCCAGCCTGGGCGGCTGCCGCCTGTCCCTCTGCGGCAGTCTGCACCGCCTCTCTGGCACGCTCCTCCTCCTCCTCATCCAGGGTAACATAGATATTAGCGGCTGCCGCCACGGCGGCCAACATCGCTGGATGATCGGAAAACATGACGGCCTGGTGGGGGAGAGGGGAACGACGACATGTCATCATTGCCCATATCCCCTCCTCCCCCCAGCCAGGTGGCATGGACTGCATGGGTCCAACTGTTGGAGGCTGGCACCTGGCCAGGTGGACCATCTCACTTGCCCTTGCATCCCCCTCCCCGGCACGGATCCCCCATTCCCCTCCCCGGCACGGACCCCCCATCCCCATCCCCGGCACGGATCCCAACCTCCTCCCGGCACGGACCCCCCCCAACCTCCTCCCCGGCACGACCCCCAACCTCCTCCCCAGCACGGACCCCAACCTCCTCCCCGGCACAGACACCCCATCCCCCTCCCCGGCACGGACCCCAACCTCCTCCCCGGCACGGAACCCCCAACCTCCTCGCCGGCACGGACCCCCCCCCCCAACCTCCTCCCCGGCACGGACCCCCCCAACATCCTCCCCGGCACGGACCCCAACCTCCTCCCCGGCACGGAACCCCCATCCCCCTCCCCGGCACGGACACCCCCCCCCAACCTCCTCCCCGGCACGGACCCCAACCTCCTCCCCGGCACAGACCCCCCCAACCTCCTCCCCGGCACGGACCCCAACCTCCTCCCCGGCACAGACCCCAACCTCCTCCCCGGCACGGACCCCCATCTCCCTCCCCGGCATGGACCCCCCATCCCCCTCCCCGGCACGGACCCCAACCTCCTCCCCGGCACGGACCCCCCATCCCCCTCCCCGGCACGGACCCCCCCCCCCAACCTCCTCCCCGGCACGGACCCCAACCTCCTCCCTGGCACAGACCACAACCTCCTCCCCGGCACGGACCCCCCATCCACCTCCCCGGCACGGACCCCCCATCCCCCTCCCCGGCACGGACCCCAACCTCCTCCCCGGCACGGACCCCCCATCCCCCTCCCCGGCACGGACCCCAACCTCCTCCCCAGCACGAACACCCCATCCCCCTCCCCGGCATGGACCCCAACCTCCTCCCCGGCACGGACCCCCCCAACCTCCTCCCCGGCACGGCCCCCAACCTCCTCCCCAGCACGGACCCCCCCAACCTCCTCCCCGGCACGGACTCCAACCTCCTCCCCGGCACGGACACCCATCCCCCTCCCCGGCACGGACCCCCCCCAACCTCCTCCCCGGCACGGACCCCAACCTCCTCCCCGGCACGGACCCCCCCCAAACCTCCTCCCCTGCACGGACCCCAACCTCCACCCCAGCATGGACCCCAACCTCCTCCCCGGCACGGACCCCCCAGCCCCCTCCCCGGCACGGACCACCCATCCCCCTCCCCGGCACGGACCCCAACCTCCTCCCCGGCACGGACCCCCCATCCCCCTCCCCGGCACGGACCCCAACCTCCTCCCCGGCACGGATACCCCATCCCCCTCCCCGGCACGGATCCCCCGATCCTCCTCCCCGGCACGGACCCCAACCTCCTCCCCGGCACGGACCCCCCCCAACCTCCTCCCCGGCACGGCCACCAACCTCCATCCCGGCACGGACCCCAACCTCCTCCCCGGCACGGACCCCCCCCCCAACCTCCTCCCTGGCACGGACCCCCCCAACCTCCTCCCCGGCACGGACCCCAACCTCCTCCCCGGCACGGACCCCCCCAACCTCCTCCCCGGCACGGCCCCCAACCTCCTCCCCAGCACGGACCCCCCCAACCTCCTCCCCGGCACCGACCCCAACCTCCTCCCCGGCACGGACCCCCCATCCCCCTCCCCGGCACGGACCCCCCATCCCCCTCCCCAGCACGGACCCCAACCTCCTCCCCGGCACGGACCCCCCCATCCCCCTCCTCGGCACGGACCCCAACCTCCTCCCCGGCACGGACCCCCCCCAACCTCCTCCCCGGCACGGACCCCCCCCAACCTCCTCCCCGGCACGGACCCCCCCCAACCTCCTCCCCGGCACGGCCCCCAACCTCCTCCCCGGCACGGACCCCCCCAAACTCCTCCCCGGCACGGCCCCCAACCTCCTCCCCAGCACGGACCCCCCCAACCTCCTCCCCGGCACGGACCCCAACCTCCTCCCCGGCACGGACCCCCCATCCCCCTCCCCGGCACGGACCCCCCATCCCCCTCCCCGGCACGGACCCCAACCTCCTCCCCAGCACGGACCCCCCCATCCCCCTCCTCGGCACGGACCCCAACCTCCTCCCCGGCACGGACCCCCCCCCAATCTCCTCCCCGGCACGGCCCCCAACCTCCTCCCCGGCACGGACCCCCCCAACCTCCTCCCCGGCACGGACCCCCCATTCCCCTCCCCGGCACGGACCCCCCCAACCTCCTCCCCGGCACGGCCACCAACCTCCT
The DNA here is from genome assembly GCF_047496885.1 of Scyliorhinus torazame. Taxonomy (NCBI): domain Eukaryota; kingdom Metazoa; phylum Chordata; class Chondrichthyes; order Carcharhiniformes; family Scyliorhinidae; genus Scyliorhinus; species Scyliorhinus torazame. The sequence goes on from NC_092723.1 coordinate 898,314, forward strand.
CCCCGGAACGGACCCCAACCTCCTCCCCGGCACGGACTCCCCCAACCTCCTCCCGGCACGGACCCCAACCTCCTCCCCGGCACGGACCCCTCATCCCCCTCCCCGGCACGGACCCCCCCCAACCTCCTCCCCAGCACGGACCCCAACCTCCTCCCCGGCACGGATCCCCCCAACCTCCTCCCCGGCACGGACCCCAACCTCCTCCCCAGCACGGACCCCCCATCCCCCTCCCCGGCATGGACCACCCCCAACTTCCTCCCCGGCACGGACCCCAATCTCCTCCCCGGCACGGACCCCCCATCCCCCTCCCCGGCACGGACCCCCCCCCAACCTCCTCCCTGGCACGGACCCCCCATCCCCCTCCCCAGCACGGACCCCCTCAACCTCCTCCCCGGCACGGACCCCCCCCAACCTCCTCCCCGGCACGGACCCCCCATCCCCCTCCCCAGCACGGACCCCCCCAACCTCCTCCCCGGCACGGACCCCATCCCCCTCCCCGGCACGGACCCCCCTCCCGGCACTCCCCCGGAGCCCAGCCCACTCTAACCACCCCCTTCCCCCGCCGCACACACACACACACAACCCGAGACACACCTCTCCTCACACATTCAGACTGCGGCCACGCCATCGCCTGCCCAGAGCCAACCCCCCAGGCCGTCACTCACCTCCACGCTGGTCGGCGTGAACCTGGAGCACAGGGTCACACCGATGAAATGGACGTGAACGGTCATCACGTCGACGGGACTTCGGCCCATCCGGAAGGGAGAATATCGGCAGGCCGAAAATCGGCTGCCTTGCGCAGACCCGTGACATTCTCCGACGGCAGCTGCGCCATTAACGCCCTGCCGACTTTTCTCCCTTCGGAGACTTCGGCAACCGGCGGGGGCGGGATTCACGGCGGCCAACGGCCATTCTCCGACCCTCTGGGGGGTCAGAGAATGACGCCCCTGGTTGCAAACACATCAACCTCCATATTTAACAGCAGCACGTTTGGCTGTATGTGAGAAAACCTCCTGGGAGAGTCTAGGTGTGTTGCCAATTTAAATACATTCAAATGTAATTAGCAGCTGGTTTAACTGGGCTTTTTGAATTTTACTCAAGTGTTTTCTGGGATTTGTCAGTGAAACCCAGGGGAGAGACAAAGGGATATGGCCGGGGGTGGGGCTGGTGCCAACTCACCCGTGCGGCCCGGTGGTGGTCGTTGATCTTCTTAAGCCACTGGGTGCCGGTCCTCCTGCTGACACTCCCGAGCTGACAGCCGCTACCACTTCCAACCAGGGGACACTGGCTGCCCTGTGGCTGACCCTCCAAACCCCTCGGGGTAATAGCGCATCCTGTCATTCTGACCAGATCGGCAGCCCCGAATCATGGGGCCGGTCTCGGCGGTGGCCTGGCAGCGAACTGTGTGGGGTTGGCTACGGGATTGGCTGCGAGCTGTGTGGGGTTGGCTATGGCTTGCTGGGGTTGGCTACGGGATTGGCTGAGAGCTGTGTGGGGTTGGCTATGGCTTGCTGGGGTTGGCTACGGGATTGGCTGAGAGCTGTGTGGGGTTGGCTATGGCTTGCTGGGGTTGGCTACGGGATTGGCTGAGAGCTGTGTGGGGTTGTCTGGGGCTTGCTGGGGTTGGCTCCGGGGTTGGCTGCGGGGCTGGCTGTTATTGGCTGCGAGCTGCGTGGGGCTGGCTGGGATTGGCTGTGGGGTTGGCAGGAGTTGGCAGGGGCTGGCTCTGGGCTCGGCTGGGGTTGCCTTTGGGGTTGTCTGGGGTTGGCTGTGGGGCTGGCTGGGGTTGGTTGGGGTTGGCTGGGGGGTTGGTTGGGGTTGGCTGGGGGGTTGGCTGGGGTTGGCTGGGGTTGGCTGGGGGGTTGGCTGGGACTGGCTATGGGGCTGGCTGGGGTTGGTTGGGGTTGGCTGGGGTTGGCTGTGGGGCTGGCTGGGGTTGGTTGGGGTTGGCTGCGGGGCTGGCTGGGGTTGGCTGCGGGGCTGGCTGGGGTTGGCTGCGGGGCTGGCTGGGGTTGGTTGGGGTTGGCTGGGGTTGGCCGTGGGGCTGGCTGGGGTTGGTTGGGGTTGGCTGCGGGGCTGGCTGGGGTTGGTTGGGGTTGGCTGCGGGGTTGGCTGGGGTTGGCTGCGGGGCTGGCTGGGATTGGCTGTGGGGCTGGCTGGGGTTGGTTGGGGTTGGCTGGGGTTGGCTGTGGGGCTGGCTGGGGTTGGTTGGGGTTGGCTGCGGGGCTGGCTGGGGTTGGTTGGGGTTGGCTGCGGGGTTGGCTGGGGTTGGCTGCGGGGCTGGCTGGGGTTGGCTGGGGTTGGCTGCGGGGCTGGCTGGGATTGGCTGTGGGGTTGGCTGGGGTTGGCTGCGGGGCTGGCTGGGGTTGGCTGGGGTTGGTTGGGGTTGGCTGGGACTGGCTGTGGGGTTGGCTGGGGTTGGCTGCGGGGTTGGCTGGGACTGGCTGCGGGGTTGGCTGGGGTTGGCTGCGGGGCTGGCTGGGATTGGCTGTGGGGCTGGCTGGGGTTGGTTGGGGTTGGCTGGGGTTGGCTGCGGGGCTGGCTGGGGTTGGCTGGGGGTCTGGCTGGGACTGGCTATGGGCTGGCTGGGGTTGGCTGCGGGGTTGGCTGGGGTTGGCTGGGGTTGGCTGCGGGGTTGGCTGGGGTTGGCTGGGGTTGGCTGCGGGGTTGGCTGGGGTTGGTTGGGGTTGGCTGGGACTGGCTGTGGGGTTGGCTGGGGTTGGCTGCGGGGTTGGCTGTGACTGGCTGCGGGGTTGGCTGGGGTTGGTTGGGGTTGGCTGGGACTGGCTGTGGGGTTGGCTGGGGTTGGCTGTGGGGTTGGCTGGGGTTGGCTGGGGTTGGCTGCGGGGTTGGCTGGAGTTGGCTGGGGTTGGCTGGGGTTGGCTGCGGGGCTGGCTGGGGTTGGCTGCGGGGTTGGCTGGGGTTGGCTGGGACTGGCTGCGGGGTTGGCTGGGGTTGGCTGCGGGGTTGGCTGGGGTTGGCTGGGGTTGGCTGCGGGGTTGGCTGGGGTTGGCTGGGGTTGGCTGCGGGGTTGGCTGGGGTTGGCTGGGGTTGGCTGCGGGGTTGGCTGGGGTTGGCTGCGGGGTTGGCTAGGGTTGGCTGCGGGGTTGGCTGGGGTTGGCTGCGGGGTTGGCTGGGGTTGGCTGGGGTTGGCTGCGGGGTTGGCTGGGGTTGGTTGGGGTTGGCTGGGACTGGCTGTGGGGTTGGCTGGGGTTGGCTGGGGTTGGCTGCGGGGTTGGCTGGGACTGGCTGCGGGGTTGGCTGGGGTTGGCTGCGGGGTTGGCTGGGGTTGGCTGCGGGGTTGGCTGGGGTTGGCTGCGGGGTTGGTTGGGGTTGGCTGCGGGGTTGGCTGGGACTGGCTGCGGGGTTGGCTGGGGTTGGCTGCGGGGTTGGCTGGGGTTGGCTGCGGGGTTGGCTGGGGTTGGCTGCGGGGTTGGCTGGGGTTGGCTGGGGTTGGCTGTGGGGTTGGCTGTGGGGTTGGCTGGGGTTGGCTGGGGTTGGCTGCGGGGTTGGCTGGGGTTGGCTGTGGGGTTGGCTGGGATTGGCTGGGGTTGGCTGAGGGGCTGGCTGGGGTTGGCTGTGGGGTTGGCTGGGGTTGGCTGCGGGGTTGGCTGGGGTTGGCTGCGGGGTTGGCTGGGGTTGGCTGCGGGGTTGGCTGGGGTTGGCTGCGGGGTTGGCTGGGGTTGGCTGCGGGGTTGGCTGGGGTTGGCTGCGGGGTTGGCTGGGGTTGGCTGTGGGGTTGGCTGGGGTTGGCTGCGGGGTTGGCTGGGGTTGGCTGTGGGGTTGGCTGGGGTTGGCTGCGGGGTTGGCTGGGGTTGGCTGGGGTTGGCTGCGGGGTTGGCTGGGGTTGGCTGTGGGGTTGGCTGGGGTTGGCTGCGGTGTTGGCTGGGGTTGGCTGTGGGGTTGGCTGGGGTTGGCTGCGGGGTTGGCTGGGATTGGCTGGGGTTGGCTGAGGGGCTGACTGGGGTTGGTTGGGGTTGGCTGGGGTTGGCTGGGGTTGGCTGGGGTTGGCTGGGACTGGCTGTGGGGTTGGCTGGGGTTGGCTGGGGTTGGCTGGGGTTGGCTGGGGTTGGCTGGGGTTGGCTGGGGTTGGCTGGGGGGTTGGCTGCGGGGTTGGCTGGGGTTGGCTGGGGGGTTGGCTGGGATTGGCTGTGGGGTTGGCTGGGACTGGCTGGGGGGTTGGCTGAGGGGTTGGCTGGGGTTGGCTGGGGTTGGCTGGGGTTGGCTGGGGTTGGCTGGGACTGGCTGTGGGGTTGGCTGGGGTTGGCTGGGACTGGCTGTGGGGTTGGCTGGGGTTGGCTGCGGGGTTGGCTGGGGTTGGCTGTGGGGTTGGCTGGGGTTGGCTGCGGGGTTGGCTGGGGTTGGCTGCGGGGTTGGCTGGGATTGGCTGGGGTTGGCTGGGGTTGGCTGGGACTGTCTGTGGGGTTGGCTGGGGTTGGCTGGGGTTGGCTGGGGTTGGCTGGGGTTGGCTGGGGTTGGTTGGGGTTGGCTGGGACTGGCTGTGGGGTTGGCTGGGGTTGGCTGGGGTTGGCTGGGGTTGGCTGCGGGGTTGGCTGCGGGGTTGGCTGGGGTTGGCTGGGGGGTTGGCTGGGATTGGCTGTGGGGTTGGCTGGGACTGGCTGGGGGGTTGGCTGAGGGGTTGGCTGGGGTTGGCTGGGGTTGGCTGGGGTTGGTTGGGGTTGGCTGGGACTGGCTGTGGGGTTGGCTGGGGTTGGCTGGGGTTGGCTGGGGTTGGCTGGGGTTGGTTGGGGTTGGCTGGGGTTGGTTGGGGTTGGCTGGGACTGGCTGTGGGGTTGGCTGGGATTGGCTGCGGGGTTAGCTGGGGTTGGCTGTGGGGTTGGCTGGGGTTGGCTGGGGTTGGCTGGGGTTGGCTGGGGTTGGTTGGGGTTGGCTGGGACTGGCTGTGGGGTTGGCTGGGGTTGGCTGGGGTTGGTTGGGGTTGGCTGGGGTTGGCTGGGGTTGGCTGCGGGGTTGGCTGGGACTGGCTGTGGGGTTGGCTGGGGTTGGCTGGGGTTGGCTGGGGTGGCTGGGGTTGGCTGGGGTTGGCTGCGGGGTTGGTTGGGGTTGGCTGGGGTTGGCTGGGGTTGGCTGGGGTTGGCTGGGGTTGGCTGGGGTTGGCTGCGGGGTTGGCTGGGGTTGGCTGGGACTGGCTGGAGTTGGCTGGGGTTGGTTGGGGTTGGCTGGGGTTGGCTGGGGTTGGTTGGGGTTGGCTGGGACTGGCTGTGGGGTTGGTTGGGGTTGGCTGCGGGGTTGGCTGCGGGGTTGGCTGGGATTGGCTGCGGGGTTGGCTGCGGGGCTGGCTGGGGTTGGCTGCGGGGTTGGCTGCGGGGCTGGCTGGGGTTGGCTGCGGGGTTGGCTGCGGGGCTGGCTGGGGTTGGCTGCGGGGTTGGCTGCGGGGCTGGCTGGGGTTGGCTGCGTGGTTGGCTGGGGGGTTGGCTGTGGGGCTGGCTGGGGTTGGCTGCGGGGTTGGCTGCGGGGCTGGCTGGGGTTGGCTGCGGGGTTGGCTGCGGGGTTGGCTGGGGTTGGCTGCGGGGTTGGCTGTGGGGCTGGCTGGGGTTGGCTGCGGGGTTGGCTGGGATTGGCCAGTCTGTGGGACAGTGATGACCTCTGGGCTACTCTGTGGGACGGTGATGGTCTCTGGGCTACTCTGTGGGATGGTGATGGTCTCTGGTCTACTCTGTGGGACGGTGATGGCCTCTGGGCTACTCTGTGGGACGGTGATGGCCTCTGGGCTACTTTGTGGGACGGTGATGATCTCTTGTCTACTCTGTGGGACGGTGATGGCCTCTGGGCTACTCTGTGGGATGGTGATGGTCTCTGGTCTACTCTGTGGGACGGTGATGGCCTCTGGGCTTCTCTGTGGGACGGTGATGGTCTCTGGGCTACTCTGTGGGACGGTGATGGTGTCTGGGCTACCCTGTGGGATGGTGATGGTCTCTGGTCTACTCCGTGTGATGGTGATGGCCTCTGCACTACTCTGTGGGACGGTGACGTTCTCTGGTCTACTCTGTGGGATGGTGATGGTCTCTGGTCTACTCTGTGGGATGGTGATGGTCTCTGGTCTACTCTGTGGGATGGTGATGGTCTCTGGTCTATTCTGTGGGACGGTGATGGTCTCTGGTCCACTCTGTGGGACGGTGATGGTCTCTGGTCTACTCTGTAGGACCGTAAGCACTTCATTACGACTGAAGTCAGGGCCACTGGATGGCACATTGCCTGGTTCTTCTTTGGTACCGGTATGATGGTGGTCTTCTTGAAGCAGGTGGGGACCTCGGAGTGGAGTAGGGACAGGTTAAAGATGTCCGCGAATACCTCTGCCAGCTGGTCCGCGCAGGCTCTGAGTGCACGGCCAGGGATCCCGTCCGGGCCCGTCGCCTTCCGAGGGTTCACTTTCAGGAAGGCCAATCTGACTTCAGAAGCTGCGATGGTGGGTATGGGTGAATTATGGGCTGCTGGGGCACTCGCCAGCGGATTGTTGGTTACCTGCTCGAACCGAGCATAGAATGCATGGAGTTCATCGGGGAGGGGTGCGCTGCTGCCAGAGATACTGCTCAGCTTCGCTTTGTAGCCTGTTATGTTGTTTAGTCCTTGCCACAACCGCCGAGAGTTTGTCTATGACTCTAGCTTGGTTTGATATTCTCTCTTGGCATCTCGGATGGCTTTGCGGAGGTCGTACCTGGATTTCTTGTATATGTCAGGGTCATCTGCCTTGAACTCCTCAGATCTGTCCTTCAGTAGGGAGTCAATCTCGCGATTGAGCCATGGATTCCGGTTGGGGAACGTACGTACTGCTTTCTTTGGCACGCAGTCGTCCAACTGCTGCAGTTTTTGTGGTGACAGTTCTATTAGGTGTGAATTTCCAGGACATTGATCCAGCAATGATGAAGGAATGGTGATGTATATTCAAATCAGGATGAATGTGACTTGGAGCAGAGCTTTGAGGTGATGATGTTTCCCTGACACTCTCAATGGTATAAAGATGGCAGGCACTTTCTTCTATCTGCGTTTTCTTTTGCCAATTGGCCAATTTTGGGGTGATTTCAAATCCAAATGGCGCGACAGACATTGCCTCTTCTGAATCCATGGACTTGGTTTGTTGTCATATACAAAATTGTCCAGTTTGCATTGTTTTAAACGTCTTTAGAACTAGTTTTATAAAATCATTCTCATAGCACCCCCGAAAGGGTGGCTTTTGGGGTCAACAAGTTCCTTTGAAAATCTATGGGAACCTGAGAGAAACAAGTGGAGACTCTGCCCCAGCTGCCACATCACAAAAATCATCGTTTCAGGATAAGGTTCACTCAGAATAGGAAACATAAACTGATCAAGTACAAGACCCTGAACTACTAACATTCAATTTATAACCTGCTTGTTTTGAGAATTCAGCTAAAAATAGTTCTGAACTTTGTCTTCCAACAGTTGAGTGTCAAGATAAACAGTCAACAATTTTCTCTAAATGTTTAGTAAACATTGTTCTTGATCAGGATGAGGGTGTCAGGGCTCAGGATGGAAATTTGTCTGATTTTATCCGTCCTCTTCAACCACTTGTTTAATTAATTCGGAAATTTTGCATACCATGGATCCATGTGTCCGATATGTATTTCTACAGGCCAAGGCTTCAGCTGGAACATAAACCGAAGAACTATCCCAAATATGCACCGACTCCTACCGTATACCTCCTTTTCTGATCAGGTACCAGTTAAACCCTCCACCAGTCCTCCCTCACAGAGCCTGCCACTGCTCGCAGCTGATAGTCTTAAAAGAAGAAACTAGTGGTGGGATTCTCCGCGAAAGGCGATTGGGCGGAAGAACAGTAGTGAGGCCAAAATCATGTCAGACGCTGGGCGCTCACTAGAATGCCATGCTCCAGTGCCAGTGACATCAATGCATTCTACTCCGCACGCACAGTAAACGCAGTTTGCATATCATTAGAGGGCCTGCCCCGGTATTCGACACCACGAGGAATTACAATGGCGCAGTTCACTTGTGGTTTCAAAAATTGGGAAACGGGTGCTACGGCTGCTGACAGTTGTGCCACGGACCAGGGGGCTTCTGCCAGGGTCAAGGGGAGTAGCAGGGGGTGGGCAGGAGGTGGGCTGTGGGGTCAGGGTGGACGGGAACTGAACACCATCGTCGCAGTCTGCAAGGCAGCCATGCAGCTGCACTCTCCACTGACTGTCCACTGAGAATTTAGTGCCATGGGTCGTATGGATGACCACCCCACCTTGGTACCTTCCGGCCCCAGCCGACACCTCAACGGGATGGGTGCGCTCCAGCATAACCAGTGCCATTTAAAAATAAAAAATTTTAGAGTACCCAATTCATTTTATTTTCCAATTAAAGGGCAATTTAGCGTAGCCAATCCACCTACCCTGCACATCTTTGTGTTGTGGGGGTAAAACTCCACATGGACAGTGACCCAGGGCCGGGATCGAACCTGAGACCTCGGCGCCGTGAGGCAGCAATACTAACCACTGCGCCACCGTGCTGCCCTATACTGTGCCACCTTGTTGGCTGGGATGAGTGTGTGTGGGAGTGAAGTCATTAATATGCGGCTGCAGTTTGTCAGCCTCTCAAGTGCCAATCCTGAGCCCAACGAATCCGACACCATTTTCCATTGGAATTGGTCATGTTCTACGTGGTGTCAGTGCTACCCATTAATGGTGCCTGAATTACTCTGGGAGCAGCGCCAATTTTGCTGTTGTAGAAATCCCCCAATTCTGTCCCGGCATCAGCACTTAGGACGGATTCTCTGATTTGAGGCTAAATCCGGAGGATCCCAGGCGTTTTACGTGGGAAAAATCAGCGCCGCTCCAGCACCGATCTTCGGACCGATGAGGGGCTCGCAACCGTGCCATGTAAAATACACAGCCTTTCCCAAAATAACGGCTGGAGAATTACCGGATCTGTGGCCACGCATGCACACGGTGACAACCTGCAGCGGTCGCGTCGTACAACATGGCTCCGGCCATGCGCGGACCCAACCTGCCAGATAGTGCCCCTCTGGACCCCCCCTCGCTGCCACCTCGCCACCCCCTGCCAGTCCCCCAAGCCCTCTCCAAAGCCACCCCCCCCACCCGGCCAGCAGCACAGCTCCTGCCCGACTGTGACGGCACTGGACACAGTCTGCAGCCGCCACTCCGGGTTCCCGACCTCTAACACCACATGGCCCCCACACAGTCGGGAACTCCGCCTATCGGGGGTGGAGCATTGGGCGAGGGCCTTCAGGCGACATCCTGAGGCTGTCCAACGGCATGCGGCGCATGCCGCGATGATGTCGTCTTGGAGAGGGTGGAGCATGCGTAAGACAGACGCCGTCCCCAATTCGGTTGTAAAAATGGATTCTCTGCCCAATCGCCAATTACAAAATTGCTGTCGGGAAACAGAGAATCTCGCCCTGCTTAGTCTCTGAAATGGAGAATCCCGGACCAGAACGTCTGTTTTGAAACCAGCCAGTTTAGACAATGTAATTTGCCTGTCCCACTTATCTCAGGATAACAGCTATATAACACAGTGTTGTCACTGGCCTCGTTCTGTCATAATCACTATAGAAACAGCTCTGATTAAATGTCTGCTTTTAGTGCTAAATCTCTCGTTAATTCTTAAGCGAGAGATTGAAGTATCTGCAAAGATCAATGGTAAAGGGTTTATGTAATGGAACCTACGAGGGAACAAGCGGTCCTAGATCTGGTCCTGTGTAATGAGACAGGATTGATTCAGGATCTCATAGTTAGGGATCCTCTCGGAAGGAGCGATCACAATATGGTGGAATTTAAAATATAGATGGAGGGTGAGAAGGTAAAATCAAACACTAGTGTTTTGTGCTTAAACAAAGGAGATTACAATGGGATGAGAGAATAACTAGCTAAGGTAGACTGGGAGCAAAGACTTTATGGTGAAACAGTTGAGGACCAGTGGAGAACCTTCCAAGTGATTTTTCACAGTGCTCAGCAAAGGTTTATACCAACAAAAAGGAAGGATGGGAAAAAGAGGGGAAATCGACCGTGGATATCTAAGGAAATAAGGGAGAGTATCAAATTGAAGGAAAAAACATACAAAGTAGCAAAGATCAGTGGGAGACTAGAGGACTGGGAAACCTATAGGGGGCAACAGAAAGCTACTAAAAAAGCTATAAAGAAGAGTAAGATAGATTATGAGAGTAAACTTGCTCAGAATATAAAAACAGATAGTAAAAGTTTCTACAAATATATAAAACAGAAAAGAGTGGCTAAGGTAAATATTGGTCCTTTAGAGGATGAGAAGGGAGATTTAATAATGGGAGAGGAGGAAATGGCTGAGGAACTGAACAGGTTTTTTGGGTCGGTCTTCACAGTGGAAGACACAAATAACATGCCAGTGACTGATGGAAATGAGGCTATGACAGGTGAGGACCTTGAGGGGATTGTTATCACCAAGGAGGTAGTGATGGGCAACTAATGGGGCTAAAGGTAGACAAGTCTCCTGGACCTGATGGAATGCATCCCAGAGTGCTAAAAGAGATGGCTAGGGAAATTGCAAATGCACTAGTGATAATTTATCAAAATTCACTAGACTCTGGGGTGGTCCCGGCGGATTGGAAATTAGCAAACGTGACACCACTGTTTAAAAAAGGAGGTAGGCAGAAAGCGGGTAATTATAGGCCAGTGAGCTTAACTTCAGTAGTAGGGAAGATGCTGGAATCTATCATCAAGGAAGAAATAGCGAGGCATCTGGATGGAAATTGTCCCATTGGACAGACGCAGCATGGGTTCATAAAGGGCAGGTCGTGCCTCACTAATTTAGTGGAATTTTTTGAGGACATTAACAGTGCGGTAGATAACGGGGAGCCAATGGATGTGGTATATCTGGGGCGAAATTCTCCCCCAACGGCGGGATGCCCGCCGACTGGCGCCAAAGCCGGCGCCAATCAGACGGGCATCGCGCCGGCAAAAAGGTGCGGAAGTCTCCGCATCTTTGGCGGCCTAGCCCCAACATTGAGGGGCTAGGCCGACGCCGGAGGGATTTCCGCCCCGCCAGCTGGTGGAAATGGCGTTTGTTGCCCCGCCAGCTGGCGCGGAAATGCGGCGCATGCGCGGGAGCGTCAGCGGCCGCTGTCAGTTTCCCGCGCATGCGCAGTGGGGAGAGTCTCTTCCGCCTCCGCCATGGTGGAGGCCGTAGCGGAGGCGGAAGGGAAAGAGTGCCCCCACGGCACAGGCCCGCCCGCGAATCGGTGGGCCCCGATCGCGGGCCAGGCCACCGTGGGGGCACCCCCCGGGGTCAGATCGCCCCGCGCCCCCCCCCCCCAGGACCCCGGAGCCCGCCCACGCCGCCTGGTCCCGCCGGTAAATACCAGGTTTGATTTACGTCGGCGGGACAGGCAATTCCTGGGCGGGACTTCGGCCCATCCGGGCCGGAGAATCCAGCGGGGGGTCCCGCCAACCGGCGCGGCCGGATTCCCGCCCCTGCCCAATCTCCGGGAGCGGAGAATTCGGCGGGGGCGGGGGCGGGATTCACGGCGGCCAGCGGCCATTCTCCGACCCGGCGGGGGGTCGGAGAATGACGCCCCTGGATTTCCAGAAAGCCTTTGACAAGGTGCCACACAAAAGGTTACTGCATAAGATAAAGATGCATGGCATTGAGGGGAAAGTAGTAGCATGGATAGAGGATTGGTTAATTTATAGAAAGCAAAGAGTGGGGATTAATGGGTGTTTCTCTGGTTGGCAATCAGTAGCTAGTGGCGTCCCTCAGGGATCAGTGTTGGGCCCAAAACTGTTCACAATTTACATAGGTGATTTGGAGTTGGGGACCAAGGGCAATGTGTCCAAGTTTGCAGACGACACTAAGATAAGTGGTAAAGCAAAAAGTGCAGAGGATACTGGAAGTCTGCAGAGGGATTTGGATAGGCTAAGTGAATGGGCTAGGGTCTGGCAGATGGAATACAATGTTGACACATGTGAGATTATACATTTTGGTAGGAATAACAGCAAAAGGGATTATTATTTAAATGATAAAATATTAAAACATGCTGCTGTGCAGAGAGACCTGGGTGTGCTAGTGCATGAGTCGCAAAAAGTTGGTTTACAGGTGCAACAGGTGATTAAGAAGGCAAATGGAATTTTGTCCTTCATTGCTAGAGGGATGGAGTTTAAGACTAGGGAGGTTATGCTGCAATTGTATAAGGTGTTAGTGAGGCCACACCTGGAGTATTGTGTTCAGTTTTGGTCTCCTTACTTGAGAAAGGACGTACTGGCACTGGAGGGTGTGCAGAGGAGATTCACTAGGTTAATCCCAGAGCTGAAGGGGTTGGATTACGAGGAGAGGTTGAGTAGACTGGGACTGTACTCGTTGGAATTTAGAAGGATGAGGGGGGATTTTATAGAAACATATAAGATTATGAAGGGAATAGCTAGGATAGATGCGGGCAAGTTGTTTCCACTGGCGGGTGAAAGCAGAACTAGGGGGCACAGCCTCAAAATAAGGGGAAGTAGATTTAGGACTGAGTTTAGGAGGAACTTCTTCACCCAAAGGGTTGTGAATCGATGGAATTCCTTGCCCAGTGAAGCAGTAGAGGCTCCTTCATTAAATGTTTTTAAGATAAAGATAGATAGTTTTTTGAAGAATAAAGGGATTAAGGGTTATGGTGTTCGGGCCGGAAAGTGGAGCTGAGTCCACAAAAGATCAGCCATGGTCTCATTGAATGATGGAGCAGACTCGAGGGGCCAGATGGCCGACTCCTGCTCCTAGTTCTTATGTTCTTATATTCTTATTAGTTACACCACATGCTTCACTCTGTTTACAATACAAAAACAGTTTTATCTTTGTCAGTTAGATGTTAATCTAACTTCATGCTTTGATAGTTAATCACTCAGAGCCTTCACCCTTCACATAGTTTCCTCAGTTCAAAACTTATTAGGAATCATAATGCTTAAACATTAGCAACTCGTAAGCAACTGAAAGCATTATTAACAGTTGCCAAACTCACTTCCAGTAAGTGATGCAACAAATTTCTGATTTTTTGCGATGTGGGAAACAGCCATTCCAAGGACAAAAAACAATATTTGCTTTCAGTATATTGTAGTTTAGCCAAAACCCTTACCTGCTTCTCACATTTTACATAGAGTGCAACAACCCATCACATCTACGCCTGTCAAAAACAACCACCTAAGCATTCAAATCCCATTTCCCAGCACTTGGCCCATAGCCGTGTCTGCCCTGGGATCACAAGCGCCCATCTAAATGTTGCTTAAATGTTAGGAGGGTCTCTGCCTCCACCTTTCAGGCAGCGAGTTCCAGACTCCCTCCACCCTCTGGGTAAAAACGTTTTTCTGCAAATCCCCTCTAAACCTCCTGCCCCTCACCTTAAATCTCTGCCCCCTGGTCACTGATCCCTCCACCAAGGGGAAAGGTTTCTTCTGTCTACTCTAACAGAGCCCCTCATAATTTTATACATCGCAATCATGTCCCCCCTCAGTCTCCTCTGCTCGAAGGAAAACAACCTCAGTCTATCCAATCTCTCTCCATAGCTAAAACTCTCCAGCCCAGGCAACATCCTGGTAAATCTCCTCTGCACCTTTTCCAATGCTATCACATCCCTCCGAGAATGTGGATTCCAGAACTGCACACTGTACTCCAGCTGTGGCCTAACCAACGTTTTATACAGAACCTCCCTGCTCTTAAATTCTATGCCTCAGCTAATAAAGGCAAGTAGACTGTAGAACCTGAATGGGAGAGACAACAGGGACACACGGAAGGGTAGAAATGAAAGACTGGTTTATTACGGTGTACACAGAATCACATAGACTGCTACTCCTCTTCCCGAAGAGCCACCCTCCCTGACCTGTGCCCAGGTCTCAGTTTTATAGTTGGTTTCCTATTATTTTTTTTTAATAAACATTTTATTGAGGTATTTTTTGGTATTATAACAGCAACACAATAAACAATGTACATGAAACTATAAACATCGTGCAAAAGCCGTCTCCCTCCCTTACAGGTCCCACCTTTATTAACCCCCTACTCTAAACTAAACTAACGCCCACCCCTTCTGCTGACGATTAATTTTCCGCGAAGAAGCTGATGAACGGCTGCCACCTCCGGGTGAACCCTACCATTGACCCTCTCAGGGCGAACTTGATTTTCTCCAAACAGAGAAAGCTAGCCATGTCCGATAGCCAGGTCTCTGACTTCGGGGGATTTGAGTCCCTCCAAGTTAATAGTATCCGTCTCCGGGCTCTCAGGGAAGCAAAGGCCAGAACGTCTGCCTCTTTCTCCTCCTGGATTCCCGGGTCTTCCGACACGACGAAAATCGCCACCTCTGGACTCAGCGCCACCCTTGTTTTCAACACCGTGGACATGACATCCGCAAACCCCTGCCAAAATCCCCTAAGCTTCGGACATGCCCAGAACATGTGGATATGGTTCGCTGGTCCTCCCGCACATTTTGCACACCTGTCTTCCACCCCAAAGAATTAGCTCATCCGGGCCGCTGTCAAGTGAGCCTGGTGAACGACCTTAAATTGGATCAGGCTGAGCCTGGCACATGTTGCGGACGCGTTGACTCTACTCAATGCGTCCGCCCATAGACCATCCTCTATCTCTCCTCCCAGCTCCTCCTCCCACTTGCACTTCAGCTCCTCGGCCTGCATCTCCTCTGACCCCATAAGTTCCTTGTAAATGTCCGAGACGGTCCCTTCTCCTTCCCACCCTCTGGAAACTTCCCTGTCTCGAATCCCCCTTAGCGGTAGGAGCGGGAAGGTTGACACCTGTTTACGTAGGAAGTCCCACATCTGCAGATACCTGAATTTGTTTCCCCTCGCCAACCAAAACTTCTCCTCCAGCGCCCTCATGCTCGGAAAGCTCTCCTCTATAAACATACCCCCATTCTCTCAATCCCTGCTCTCTGCCATATCCGGAACCCCCCATCCATACTTCCCGGGGCAAACCGGTGATTATTACAGATTGGGGCCCAGACCGATGCTCCCACATGTCTCCTCCATTGCTCCCAGACTCTCAGGGCGGCCACCACCACGGGGCTGGTGGAGTACCGTGCCGGCTGGAACGGCAGAGGCGCAGTTACCAACACCCCCAAACTGGTGCCCTTGCATGAAGCCGCCTCCATACGCTCCCATGCCGACCCCTCCCCCACCACCCACTTCCCGATCATGGCTATATTCGCCGCCCAGTAATAGTTACTAAAATTTGGCAGCGCCAGCCCGCCCTCTCCCCGACTCCGCTCAAGCATTACCTTCCTTACCCGCGGGGTCTTGCCCGCCCAGACGAAGCCAGAGATCACTTTGTTGACCCGTTTAAAAAAGGACCGCTGAATAAAGATGGGGAGACATTGAAACATGAACAAGAATCTCGGGAGGACCGTCATCTTCACCGTCTGCACCCTCCCAGCCAGTGACAACGGAAGCATGTCCCATCTCCGAAAATCGTCCTTTATTTGGTCTACTAGCCGGGCCAGATTTAATTTATGCAGCCGGTCCCATTCCCGCGCCACTTGAATGCCTAGGTATCTAAAGCTTCCCCCTACTAAGCTAAACGTCAGCTCCCCCAATGGCCTCTCCTGTCTCCTCGCCTGGACCGCAAACATAGAACACATAGAACATAGAACATAGAACAATACAGCGCAGTACAGGCCCTTCGGCCCACAATGTTGCACCAAAACAAAAGCCATCTAACCTACACTATGCCATTATCATCCATATGTTTATCCAATAAACTTTTAAATGCCCTCAATGTTGGCGAGTTCACTACTGTAGCAGGTAGGGCATTCCACGGCCTCACTACTCTTTGCGTAAAGAACCTACCTCTGACCTCTGTCCTATATCTATTACCCCTCAGTTTAAATCTATGTCCCCTCGTGCCAGCCATTTCCATCCGCGGGAGAAGGCTCTCACTGTCCACCCTATCTAACCCCCTGATCATTTTGTATGCCTCTATTAAGTCTCCTCTTAACCTTCTTCTCTCCAACGAAAACAACCTCAAGTCCATCAGCCTTTCCTCATAAGATTTTCCCTCCATACCAGGCAACATCCTGGTAAATCTCCTCTGCACCCGCTCCAAAGCCTCCACGTCCTTCCTATAATGCGGTGACCAGAACTGTACGCAATACTCCAAATGCGGCCGTACCAGAGTTCTGTACAGCTGCAACATGACCTCCTGACTCCGGAACTCAATCCCTCTACCAATAAAGGCCAACACTCCATAGGCCTTCTTCACAACCCTATCAACCTGGGTGGCAACTTTCAGGGATCTATGTACATGGACACCTAGATCCCTCTGCTCATCTACACTTCCAAGAACTTTACCATTAGCCAAATATTCCGCATTCCTGTTATTCCTTCCGAAGTGAATCACCTCACACTTCTCTACATTAAACTCCATTTGCCACCTCTCAGCCCAGCTCTGCAGCTTATCTATATCCCTCTGTAACCTGCTACATCCTTCCACACTATCGACAACACCACCGACTTTAGTGTCGTCTGCAAATTTACTCACCCACCCTTCTGCGCCTTCCTCTAGGTCATTGATAAAAATGACAAACAGCAACGGCCCCAGAATAGATCCTTGTGGTACTCCACTTGTGACTGTACTCCATTCTGAACATTTCCCATCAACCACCACCCTCTGTCTTCTTTCAGCTAGCCAATTTCTGATCCACATCTCTAAATCACCCTCAATCCCCAACCTCTGTATTTTCTGCAATAGCCTACCGTGGGGAACCTTATCAAACGCTTTGCTGGAATCCATATACACCACACCAACTGCTCTACCCTCGTCTACCTGGTCAGCCACCTTCTCAAAGAACTCGATAAGGTTTGTGAGGCATGACCTCCCCTTCACAAAGCCATGCTGACTATCCCTGATCATATTATTCCTATCTAGATGATTATAAATCTTGTCTCTTATAATCCCCTCCAAGACTTTACCCACTACAGACGTGAGGCTCACCGGTCTATAGTTGCCGGGGTTGTCTCTGCTCCCCTTTCTGAACAAAGGGACCACATTTGCTATCCTCCAGTCCTCTGGCACTATTCCTGTAGCCAATGATGACATAAAAATCAAAGCCAAAGGTCCAGCAATCTCTTCCCTGGCCTCCCAGAGAATCCTAGGATAAATCCCATCAGGACCCGGGGACATCTATTTTCAGCCTGTCCAGAATTGCCAACACCTCTTCCCTACGTACCTCAATGCCATCTATTCTATTAGCCTGGGTTTCAGCATTCTCCTCCACAACATTATCTTTTTCCTGAGTGAAAACTGACAAAAAATATTCATTTAGTATCTCGCCTATCTCTTCAGACTCCACACACAATTTCCCATCCCTGTCCTTGACTGGTCCTACTCTTTCCCTAGTCATTCGCTTATTCCTGACATACCTATAGAAAGCTTTTGGGTTTTCCTTGATCCTACCTGCCAAATACTTCTCATGTCCCCCCAACTGCCCACCCTTAACAAACCCTGTCTGGTCCTCCCCAGGGAGGACACAATCCTCAATCCTGGAGGACAACATTTTGGCCAGCAGTTTGGCATCTCACTTTTCCCCATATTTAGCTTATACCCCGGCCAAATTCCCCTAGAATCCTCATGATTTCTTCCATCCCCTCTAATGGGTCCGATACATACAGAAGCAGGTCATCTGCATAGAGCGAGACTCTGTAACCACCCCCCCCCCCCCACCCCCCACCCCCCACCCCCACCCCGGACCAGCCCCTTGAGGCTCTCAGAGTAATTGCCAACAGCTCTACAGCCAGCGCAAACAGCAGTGGGAAGAGGGGGCATCCCTGTCTCGTACCACGGTGCGGTCTAAAATAGTCCGATGTTGTCCTATTCATCCATACGCTTGCCACAGGAGCCTGATACAGCAACCTGACCCAGTCAATATAGCCCCGCCCAAATCCGAACCATCCCAGTACCTCCCACAGATAATCCCATTCTACCCGATCAAAAGCCTTTTCTGCATCCATTGCGGTCACTACCTCCACCCCCCTACCTTCCGGGGGCATCATGATCACGTTTAACAACCTTCTTACAATGGCCACCAACTTCCCACCCTTAACAAACCCTGTCTGGTCCTCCCCAGGGAGGACACAATCCTCAATCCTGGAGGACAACATTTTGGCCAGCAGTTTGGCATCCACATTCAACAGGGATATCGGCCTGTAGGACCCACACAGCTCCGGGTTCTTGTCCCGCTTCAGAATCAGCGAAATCGTGGACTGTGACATTGTCGGGGGCAGCACCCCTCTTCCCCTTGCCTCATTGAACATCCTCATCAACACCGACCCCAATATCCCAGAGAACTTTTTATAAAGCTCCACTGGGTACCCGTCCGGCCCCGGGGCTTTACCCGCCTGCATGGCCTTCAGACCCTCCACTATCTCTTATGAGAGCACATGAGAGATTATTATGGGAAGAAGACCTGAAATTAGAAAATGCTATAAAGATCTGTCATGTGAGTGAGCTAGCTGCACAAGAGATCAGTACACTCAACCTAAAAACCTTTGGCGTCAGTCTGGAGAAAGATGCCAGCGCCATCAGCACTGTGACGCAGTTCAATAAAAAACGTGGTCTCAGTGCGGGCAGATATTTTAAGCTGACCGAGTTCACCATCTTGTGCCAACGATGCGGCAATCCTCATGGGCCATGGCAATGTCCAGCATTTGGGAAAGTATATTCCAAGTGTGGCATTACAAATCAAGTGGGCCAAACAGCGTCAGTCAATGCAGTTGATGAGATGTCCGTTGACGAACAGTTTTTCAGTGATCTGATTTCAACCAAGGACACAATGAGTCCGACTATGAAAAGTGAAGACGTCTTAGTGACCAGTTGTGACAGTAGTGATGATGAAGCTGATACCACTGAAAGCAGATGGACAATTCGAGTGATGCTGAATGGCACATTGATCAAATGCAAGCTCGACATAGGAGTGAGGACCAACCTCCTCAGTCTGTCCGATTTGCAGGGGCTGCGGGTCAAACCAAAAGTATTCAATCAAACAAGTCTGCTGACCGACCCCCGTGGGAATGAGATTGAGATGCTGGGTGTATGTGAATTCGAAGCATGGGTACACAACAGGGGCGAAATTCTCCGTTATCGGCGCAAAATCCGCCGATCGGCGCAAATCCGACTTGCGTCACGTCGGAAAAATGGGTCGAAAGTCTCCGGCCCGAAATGGGCTATCTGCGACGTAACGGGATCCGCGCTTGCACAGTGGTTCACGCCGTGCAGCGTCATACGCGCCGCACGGCGTGACGGCTCATAAGGCCGCGCTGCTCCCCCCCACCCGACCGGAACACCCGACCGGAACACCCGACTGGATGGCTGGCCGCGCTCAGCCCCGAGGTTCGAGTCACGGGATGTGGAGGCGCTCCTGGACGCAGTGGAGCAGAGGAGGGACGCCCTGTATCCCGGGCACGGCCGCAGAGTTGCCCCACGCCACAGCCGGCGTCTGTGGAGGGAGGTGGCAGAGGCCGTCACCGCTGTGGCCCGAACACCACGGACAGGCACCCAGTGCCACAAGAAGGTGAACGACCTCGTCAGAGCAGGCAGGGTGAGCGTCCCCCATATCCCCCATATCCCCTCTCCCCCAAATCCCCCCCTCCCCCATATCCCCCCTCCCTCATATCCCCCCTCCCCCATATCCCCCATATCCCCCCCTCCCCCATATCCCCCCTCCCCCATATCCCCCCTCCCCCATATCCCCCCTCCCCCATATCCCCCTCCCCATATCCCCCCTCCCCCATATCCCCCCTCCCCATATCCCCCATATCCCCCCTCCCCCATATCCCCCATCCCCCATATCCCCAAGTGAATCCAGCCCTAACCTTAACCTCTGCAATGCACACGCAACCGATGGCGTGCATTCATATACCTGCCTAACAGTGTTGCCTTTTACCCCTGCCCCCCCACCCACCCACCCCCCCCCCCCACAGGAGAAGCGCGCACACAACAATAGGGAGCATGTGAGGAGTGGAGGAGGCCCCGCTGATGAGAGGCCACTGACCGAACACGAGGAAAGGGCCCTGGAACTGGCTGGCGGACCTGACGACCGGGAGGTTGCTGTGCAGAGGTCGGGGGCGTACTAGCAAGTGAGCCACCGACAGCCCGTCCCCATATCCCCCCTCCCCTATATCCCCCTCCCCCATATCACCTGATCACTGCCTGATGTCTAACCATGCATGCTTCATTGTGTATCGCAGGACCAAACGTCCAGGCACCCATCCCCGCAGATGCAGACCGCCCGCAGGATGCCCCTCGGAGGCCACGGGAGACAGAGAGACCCGGACCCTCTAGCATGCGACGCCCGCAGGATGCCCCTCGGAGACCACGGGAGACGGAGAGACCCGCACCCTCCAGCATGCGACGCCCGCAGGATGCCCCTCGCACACCACGGGAGACGGAGAGACCTGGAGCAACAGGGAGACGACACCCCCGTCACGTGCGGGAGCGACCACCCAGCGACGAGGGGGGCAGCCACAGGCCCCCGTCACATTCGAGCCAGGACACCACTACCCAGGACACCCCTACCCGGGACAGCACTACCCAGGAAGACGAAATACCGGACAGTGACTCAGAGTGGATGGGTGGAGACGAACCCCCACCCCAAAGTGCCATGGACTCAGAGTGGGACGAAGAGCACGACACAACGCCACTGCTGTCACCAACACCCTCCACCATCGCAGAAACACTCACCTCGGTTGGGCACTTTAGTGATGAGGCGTCTGGTACACTCACTGGTGCGCACAACACAGCCGTCCCGGTACAGCAGGTGGAGGTAGGAGCAGCAGAGGGGCCGGGCGGTCGGAGGGCAGCCCAGCCTAGGCGAACATCTGCCGCCCAGATGGATCCCGGGTTCCTGGAGTTTCCACACCCACACATAGATCCGATTCAACCACCGACCCGGAGACGAGCGAAGAGGGTGACGGCCGGCTTGCGGCGGCTGCAGTCGCAGGTGGAGGAGTCCACCCGCGTCCAGGAGCTGGAAGTGGTGCCGGTCATACGTGCCACCCAGGCCGACACCGCACGGGTGGCATCCGCGGTGGAGGCAATGGGTGCGACGGTGTCAGACATGGGGAACGGTTTGCGAGGCCTGGGGCTTTCCGTGCAGGCGGCGTCTGTGGCCCAGGACATGGCTGCCCTCTCACAGGAGGCCATGAGCCAGTGCCAGCGCCAGATGGCAGAGGCGCTCAACACCATAGCCCAGTCTCTGCAGGCCATGGCCCAGTCTCTGCAGGCCATCGCTGAGGGCGTCGGCGCCAGTGGCCATGTGCGAGCCGGCGTCGCTCTGTCACAGACAGGGTTTGCCAACCCCCTGGGCTCCATGGCTGCAAACCTGCAGACCCCTGTCGATACCAGCACGGGCCTCCAGGACTGGCAGCGCCAGATGTCGGGGGGGGCGTCGGATGGCCAGTCCGTTCGCATCCCCCACCCATGTAGAGGCCTGGGGGCCATCGGGCACCCCGAGGGAGGAGGAGGTGGTGTGGTCCGTCCCGGCTCCCCCTGTAGGGGAGGTCCAGGAACACCTCGACACCTCGGACTCCCCCCCTTCCATCCCAGGTGCATCGGGTGGGCAACGGGCAGGACAGGCTGGCAGCTCGCCATCCCAGTCGCCCGGGCCGCAGCCTGGCCCATCTAGGCCAGGACGCCCCAGGAAACGGCCGCCAAAGGGATCCAGTGTCAGAGGGCAGGAATCACAGGAGTCCACCTCCAGTTCTGCTGTACTGTCTGGGGAACTACGTAGACGTAGTCAAAGGCCCGTAAGGCCAAACAATTAGACACTGAGTAAGTTGGCACGGGTGCAGGGCATAGAGTTTTAGGGGCTAGGGCACGTGCATGAACACGTTTGGTTATTAAAGTCAATGTTACACCGACAGAAGCTGCCTTTGTGCTCTGTCCAAAGCGTGCGGGGTTGTCATGTACGTTGAGCGCAAGTGTGTGTGTGAGGGGTGGTCTTACCTCAGCCCCAGGTGAGTCTGCCCCGTTCCCCCTGGGCCGCCATCAACATCCCCCCGGGCAGAGGACGGGACCGTGCGCTGCAGTGTCACAGCCGCATGCAGGGATGGTCCGGGTGGATGGTGGTACTGTGGCCATGGGTCAGACATAGTCCAACGATGTAGAGCCAGGAATTCATCGCAGGGCGGGTTGTCAACATCCTCCATGGCCTGCAATAGACACACGTCCACCCGCAACTGTGTGAGCCCGGCCCGTTGTGCCACAGGTGGATCGGCAATGGGGGGGGTGGTGTGCATGCGGGTGGGGTGGGTGGGGTTGGGGAGGGGGGTGAGGGTGCTGGGTGGGTGGATGGGTGGGGGGTGTGGGTGGTCGGCTGTTGCCATGGTGTGCGGTCTGTGGCCATACTACCCGATTCCCACGCCCATCTAGTCAATGAAGCGGGCGGCTATCAGTCTGTCCCGTGCCCGCTGGGCCAGCCGGTAACGGTGGACAGCCACCCGCCTGTGTCTACCCCGTCTGCCCTGACCATTACCCCCATCCCCCTCATCTGGGGAGGACTGCGCCTCTTCCTGCTGCTCCTCCACTCCGCCCTCCTCTGCCTGCGGCACATCGCCCCTCTGCTGGGCTATGTTGTGCAGGACGCAGCACACCACAATGATGCGGCCGACCCTATCTGACCGATACTGGAGGGCGCCCCCAGAGAGGTCCAGGCACCTGAAACGCATCTTCAGCACGCCAAAGCACCTCTCTATCACTCCCCTTGTCGCTACATGGGCATCATTGTAGCGGTTCTCCGCCTCATTGCGTGGCCTCCGTATAGGCGTCATCAGCCACGATCGCAATGGGTAGCCCCTGTCGCCCAGCAACCAGCCCCTCAGCCGGGGATGGCGTCCCTCGTACATGCTGGGGATGGATGACCGCGACAACACGTATGAGTCGTGTACACTGCCTGGGTAACGGGCGCAGACTTGCAGGATCATCATGCGGTGGTCGCAGACCACTTGTATGTTCATCGAATAGGTCCCCTTCCTATTAGTGAACACGGCCCTGTTATCTGCAGGTGGCCGCACGGCGACGTGCATCCCATCGATTGCGCCCTGGACCATGGGGAACCCGGCCACGGCAGAGAAGCCCACGGCCCGGGCATCTTGGCTGGCCCGGTCCACAGGGAAGCGGATGTAGCGGTGCGCCATGGCATATAGGGCATCTGTCACTGCCCGGATGCACCGATGCACCGATGTCTGCGATATGCCGGACAGGTCCCCACTCGGTGCCTGGAATGACCCCGTTGCATAAAAGTTCAGGGCCACCGTAACCTTGACGGACACGGGGAGAGGGTGTCCCCCGCCAGTGCCACGCGGTGACAGGTGTGCCAGCAGGTGGCAGATGTGTGCCACGGTTTCCTGCCTCATAAAACCATTCCCGGTCCGTGAGGTCCTGGTATGACTGCCGGGGCCGGTACACACGGGGCACCCTCGGGTGCCTCCGTTGCCGTGGGGCCGCGACGTCCTCCTCCCCCTCCTCGTCCTGTCGGTCAGGTGTCCCTCCAGCCTGGGCGGCTGCCGCCTGTCCCTCTGCGGCAGCCTGCGCCGCCTCTCTGGCACGCTCCTCCTCCTCCTCCTCATCCAGGGCAACATGGACATTAGCGGCTGCCACCACGGCAGCCAACATCGCTGGATGATCCGAAAACATGACGGCCTGGTTGGGGGGTGGGGGGGGGGTGGGAATGACGACATGTCATCATTGCCCATATCCCCTCCTTCCCCCCAGCCAGGTGGCATGGACCGCATGGGTCCAACTGTTGGAGGCTGGCACCTGGCCAGGTGGACCAACTCACTTGCCCTCGCAACCCCCCTCCCCGGCACGGACCCCCCATCCTCCTCCCCGGCACGGACCCCCCATTCCTCTCCCCGGCACGGACCCCTCCCCCCCATTCCCCTCCCCGGCACGGACCCCCCCCCCATCCCCCTCCCCGGCACGGACCCCCCCAACCTCCTCCCCGGCACGGACCCCAACCTCCTCCCCGGCACGGACCCCCCATCCCCCTCCCCGGCACGGACCCCCCCAACCTCCTCCCCGGCACGGACCCCAACATCCTCCCCGGCACGGACCCCAACCTCCTCCCCGGCACGGAACCCCCATTCCCGACCCCCCCATCCCCCTCCCTGGCACCGACCCCCCCAACCTCCTCCCTGGCATGGACCCCAACCTCCTCCCCGGCATGGACCCCCATCCCCCTCCCCGGCACGGACCCCCCCAACCTCCTCCCCGGCACGGACCCCAACCTCCTCCCCGGCACGGACCCCCCCATCCTCCTCCCCGGCACGGACCCCTCTCCCGGCACTCCCCCGGAGCCCAGCACACTCTAACCACCCCCCCCGCCGCACACACACACACACTCAACCCGAGACACACCTCTCCCCACACATTCAAACTGCAGCCATGCCATCGCCTGCCCAGCGGCCAACCCCCCAGGCCGTCACTCACCTCCACGCTGGCCGGCGTGAACCTGGAGCACAGGTTCACGCTGATGAAAAGGAGGTTGGATTTACGTCAACGTGAACGGTCATCACGTCGACGGGACTTCGGCCCATCCGGAACGGAGAATATCGGCAGGCCGAAAATCGGCTGCCTTGCGCAGACCCGTGACATTCTCCGCGGCAGCGGCGCCATTAACGCCCCGCCGACTTTTCTCCCTTCGGAGACTTCGGCAACCGGCGAGGGCGGGATTCACGGCGGCCAACGGCCATTCTCCGACCCGCTGGGGGGTCGGAGAATGACGCCCCAGAAGTCACATGGTACCATTTTCCATTGTGGACACGGAACGCGAGTCCATCATAGGAGCAGAAGCGTGTGAGGTGCTGAGCCTAGTTGAGCGGCTGTACATTCCAGACAGCATTGCGATGGAGGATCATTGTGACTGGCAACGAGATGCAATGGCGCAGATATCCAATGCGATATGAGCGAAAGTTAAAATGGAGGATGGAAAACCAGATGAAGAGATGGAAGATTCAAAGGGAACTCCAGACTTCTGGTTAACAGTGTTCAAAGATGTGCTCAGTGCCACGATACAGAACCATGATGAGCCCGTCCTGCGGCATCTACAAGATGTATAGGTAAAATTTTCAGATCCTGGACAGCCAATAAGCTTCACTCTGGAGTTCAAGTTTGAGCCAAATAGGTATTTCACAAACGAGGTACTAACAAAAGCAAACCAGATGAAGTCGCATCCTGATGGGTCAGACGTTTTCATCTTTCAAATCACGGGTTGCACAGGGTGTCAGATCGACTGGAAAAATGGAAAAAACGTCACATTGAAAACCATTAAAACGGAGCAGAAGCAGAAGGGTGAGGGAACTGGTAGAACAGTTACGAAAACTGTACCAAATGACTCTTTCTTCCATTTCTTTAGTCCCCCTGAAGGTCCACGGCATGGAGAGCTGGTGAAGGTTCTGCAGCAAAACTCGTGGCTCACTAGGAAATTGGTCACTTCTTGCATGAACACATAATTTCACAAGCAGCGTTCTACTTCACGGAAAAAGATGATCATTACGATTTAATTACGGTTACAACGATTACGACGAGGAAAGTGAAGAATCAGATGATGAGCCAGAAGAGGAAGGCTATGAAAGTCTATTCAGTTTATTTGGTGGCAGTGACGAGGACGCCCAGTCTGCGCAGCACAACAATAAGTGTGAAAGATGGCGTATGCTGAGGCTGAAAGTGAGATTGCAGTAGCAGACACATCAGATGAGAGCAAATCAACTGCAAACAGACTGATAACTGAAGAAAAAAATCCCCATTCTGGAGAAACTGGCTCCAAAGACATAGGATGAATCGTCTGCACACAAAATGGTTCCTGGAGCGGACTCCACCAAGAGCAGTGCTAGAAGAGCAGATGGATGTATCTGCGTGCAGTGCCACAATGACAGGCAAAACGTATATCATCCTATCAGATGAGGATGAGCCACCAATCAGCTCTTCAGAAAAAGACTACCCATACATCATCATATCAAGTGAGAATGAGCCACCAATTGGAGCTCAAACATAAAATAAAGGACCCAATGTTGGGGATGTTGATCCAGGGCAGATACGAGAATGGGAGGCTTTGCAGTCTGCTTCTGAAAATGCAGACTTGACTGCGACTGCACAATTATCCAAAAGTATGCCGACACTGGACGTTTCACCAGGTGATGGGCCGGCAACTCAGCGTGTGGACGCAACCATGGAGCAACCAAAACTCCTCGGTCCAGCTAAGGCTCCGGGAGCAGCTATGGTGGCGGGAGAGCCAGGGTCAGCCTGCGCAGCAGACGATCCACAAGCAAATAGTCCCATGGCACAGTCCAGCGGCCCAGTCCCGCGGCACAGTCCCGCGGCACATTCCAGCGGCACAGTCCCGCGGCACAGTCCAGCGGCCCAGTCCCGCGGCACAGTCCAGCGGCCCAGTCCAGCGGCCCAGTCCAGCGGCCCAGTCCAGCGGCCCAGTCCAGCGGCACAGTCCCGCGGCACAGTCCAGCGGCATGACGGGTGCCACCAAAGCAAAAAGAAAAAAGAGCATAGTCAAAAGATCGTTCCTATGAAAAGGAAGAAGAAGAGAATGAAAGTGGAGGATAATGTGGGTCGCACCTGCAGTACTAAGGAAAGCATCGGCAACATGGCCAACAGGCCAGAAAGCACACGACAACGCAGCAAGCAGCATCGCGGTAAATAGAGACCAGCAAGACGCATCAAAAGGCCAAACAAGCTGATAATACACAACGGACCTGCTAGAAAACCTTCCCGTCTTCCAGAAGTTAAAGCAACATCGAGCAGCCGATAAATGTTCAGAGCATCAAAGGGGCGATGTCGTCGTGAATGTTCAGGAAGCTGTGCACCAGGAACACGTTCATCAGGCTGATCACGTTTTTATACAACACAGTTATATTTGAATACAAATGGTAAAAATTCCAGAGGAAGGGGGAATGTAGTGACATAGCTGTGCAAAGTTCTGCATATAATTGGTAATGTGACCTCCAACCAGCTGGTGGCGATAGAGATCTATCACGTGACTCAATAGTCCCGCCAGTTGGTAGTAAGACGTACAAGAGGATAGTCGCACTGAGAGTAGCTCCAGGAGAATTCACTGAATTCATTTAGTAGCCATCATCTTTACTGTAGATCCTTAGTTATCTTTTCCATGTGTTTATTTTTTTATATATATATTTAGAGTACCCAATTCATTTTTTCCAATTAAGGGGCAATTTAGCGTGGCCAATCCACCTACGCTGCACATCTTTCGGTTGTGGGGGTGAGACCCACGCAGACACGGGGAGAATGTGAAAACTCCACATGGACAGTGACCCAGAGCCGGGATCGAACCTGGGACCTCGGCGCCGTGAGGCAGCAGTGTTCCAGTGTGTGGGATCCATGTGCCCGGGCCGTGTTCCAGTGTGTGGGGTCCGTGTGCCAGGGCCGTGTTCCAATGTGTGGAATCCGTATGCCCGGGCCGTGTTCCAGTGTGCGCGATACGTATGCCCGGGCCGTGTACCAGTGTGTGCGATCCGTATGCCCGGGCCATGTTCCAGTGTGTGGAATCTGTGTCCCTGGGCGGTGTTCCAGTGTGTGGGATCCGTGTGCCAGGGCGGTTTTCAAGTGTGTGGAATCCATGTGCCCGGGCCGTGTTCCAGTGTGCGCGATACGTATGCCCGGGCCGTGTACCAGTGTGTGCGATCCGTATGCCCGGGCCATGTTCCAGTGTGTGGAATCTGTGTCCCTGGGCGGTGTTCCAGTGTGTGGGATCCGTGTGCCCGGGCCGTGTTCCAGTGTGTGGCATCCGTATGCCCGGGCCATGTTCCAGTGTGTGGAATCTGTGTCCCTGGGTGGTGTTCCAGTGTGTGGGATCCGTGTGTCCGGGCCGTGTTCCAGTGTGTGGAATCCATGTGCCCGGGCCGTGTTCCAGTGTGTGCGATCCGTATGCCCGGGCCATGTTCCAGTGTGTGGAATCTGTGTCCCTGGGCGGTGTTCCAGTGTGTGGGATCCGTGTGCCCGGGCCGTGTTCCAGTGTGTGGCATCCGTATGCCCGGGCCATGTTCCAGTGTGTGGAATTTGTGTCCCTGGGTGGTGTTCCAGTGTGTGGGATCCGTGTGTCCGGGCCGTGTTCCAGTGTGTGGGATCCGTGTGCCCGGGCCGTGTTCCAGTGTGTGGGATCCTCATGCCCAGGCCGTGTTCCAGTGTGTGGGATCCGTGTGCCCAGGCAGTGTTACAATGTGTGGAATCCGTGTGCCCAGGCCGTGTTCCAGTGTGTGGGATCCGTGTGCCCAGGCAGTGTTCCAATGTGTGGAATCCGTGTGCCCGGGCCGTGTTCCAGTGTGTGGGATCCGTGTGCCCAGGCAGTGTTCTAATGTGTGAAATCCGTGTGCCCAGGCAGTGTCCCAGTGTGTGGAATCCGTGTGCCCGGGCCGTGTTCCAGTGTGTGGGATCCGTGTGCCCAGGCAGTGTTCCAATGTGTGGAATCCGTGTGCCCGGGCCGTGTTCCAGTGTGGGGATCCGTGTGCCCAGGCAGTGTTCCAATGTGTGAAATCCGTGTGCCCAGGCAGTGTTCCAATGTGTGGAGTCCGTGTGCCCAGGCAGTGTTCCAGCGTGTGGGATCCTCATGCCCGGGCGGTGTTCCAGTGTGTGGGATCCGTGTGCCCGGGTGGTTTTCCAACATGTGGAATCCGTGTGTCCGGGCAGTGTTCTAGTGTGTGGGATCCGTGTGCCCGGGTGGGTTTCCAACGTGTGGAATCCGTCTGTCCGGGCAGTTTTCCAACGTGTGGAATCCGTCTGTCCGGGCAGTTTTCCAACATGTAGAATCCGTGTGCCCGGGCCGTGTTCCAGTGTGTGGGATCCGTGTGCCCGGGTGGTTTTCCAACATATAGAATCCGTGTGTCCGGGCAGTGTTCTAGTGTGTGGGATCTGTGTGCCCGGGCGGTTTTCCAACATGTGAAATCCGTGTGTCCGGGCAGTGTTCTAGTGTGTGGGATCTGTGTGCCCGGGCGGTTTTCCAACATGTGAAATCCGTGTGTCCGGGCAGTGTTCTAGTGTGTGGGATCCGTGTGCCTGGGCGGTTTTCTAACATGTGGAATCCGTGTGTCCGGGCAGTGTCCCAGTGTGTGGAATCCGTGTGCCCGGGCCGTGTTCCAGTGTGTGGGATCCGTGTGCCCAGGCAGTGTTCCAATGTGTGGAATCCGTGTGCCCGGGCCGTGTTCCAGTGTGGGGATCCGTGTGCCCAGGCAGTGTTCCAATGTGTGGAATCCGTGTGCCCGGGCCGTGTTCCAGTGTGGGGATCCGTGTGCCCAGGCAGTGTTCCAATGTGTGAAATCCGTGTGCCCAGGCAGTGTTCCAATGTGTGGAGTCCGTGTGCCCAGGCAGTGTTCCAGCGTGTGGGATCCTCATGCCCGGGCGGTGTTCCAGTGTGTGGGATCCGTGTGCCCGGGCCGTGTTCCAGTGTGTGGGATCCGTGTGCCCGGGTGGTTTTCCAACATGTGGAATCCGTGTGTCCGGGCAGTGTTCTAGTGTGTGGGATCCGTGTGCCCGGGTGGGTTTCCAACGTGTGGAATCCGTCTGTCCGGGCAGTTTTCCAACGTGTGGAATCCGTCTGTCCGGGCAGTTTTCCAACATGTAGAATCCGTGTGCCCGGGCCGTGTTCCAGTGTGTGGGATCCGTGTGCCCGGGTGGTTTTCCAACATGTAGAATCCGTGTGTCCGGGCAGTGTTCTAGTGTGTGGGATCTGTGTGCCCGGGCGGTTTTCCAACATGTGAAATCCGTGTGTCCGGGCAGTGTTCTAGTGTGTGGGATCTGTGTGCCCGGGCGGTTTTCCAACATGTGAAATCCGTGTGTCCGGGCAGTGTTCTAGTGTGTGGGATCCGTGTGCCTGGGCGGTTTTCTAACATGTGGAATCCGTGTGTCCGGGCAGTGTTCTAGTGTGTGTGATCCGTGTGACCGGGCAGTTTTCCAACATGTGGAATCCGTGTGTCCGGGCGGTGTTCCAGTGTGTGGGATCTGTGTGCCCGGGCGGTATTCCAGTGTGTGGGATCCGTGTGCCCGGGTGGTGTTCCAGTGTGTGGGATCCATGTGCCCGGGCGGTATTCCATTATGTGGGATCCGTGTGCCCGGCTGATGTTCCAGTGTGTGGGATCCATGTGCCCAGGCAGTGTTCCAACATGTGGAATCCGTGTGTCCCTGGGCGGTGTTCCAGTGTGTGGGATCCGTGTGTCCGGGGCGTGTTCCAGTGTGTGGAATCCGTGTGCCCGGGCCGCGTTCCAGTGTGTGGCATCCGTGTGCCCGGGCAGTGTTCCAGTGTGTGCGATCCGTATGCCTGGGCCATGTTCCAGTGTGTGGAATCTGTGTCCCTGGGCGGTGTTCCAGTGAGTGGGATCCGTGTGTCCGGGCCGTGTTCCAGTGTGTGGGATCCGTGTGCCCGGGCCGTGTTCCAGTGTGTGGCATCCGTGTGCCCGGGCAGTGTTCCAGTGTGTGCGATCCGTGTGCCCGGGCAGTATTCCAGTGTGTGGGATCCATGTGCCCGGGCAGTGTTCCAGTGTGTGGGATCCGTGTGCCCAGGCAGTGTTCCAGTGTGTGGGATCCGTGTCCCCGGGCAGTGTTCCAGTGTGTGGGATCCGTGTCCCCGGGCAGTGTTCCAGTTGAAGTGTTGGGTACTCTGCTACACAGACGAAGCAACACGGTTGCGAATGGTACAACTCAGTTTTATTTCAAACATCTATTTACAGTGGTAAACTGTTTACTGAGGTTCGATTATAACCCTTGAATCTGTGGACCTATTCCTAATTCTATCTTGTGGTGGCACTCAGCACATGGTGGATGTCTGAGTGGCTTGCTATGAGCTCTGTGCCCTGAGCTGTCTCCTGCTCGAGTACCCAGGAAGTGTCATGTTCCCTGTTTTGTACTGTGTATGCTCTTGCCTGTGATTGGCTGTGGTGTTGTGTGTGTGTTGATTGGTCCGTTGATCTGTCCATCAGTATGTATGTATGTATGTGCTATGATGTTTACCTGAATATCATGACACCAGTGTGTGCGATCCGTGTGCCCAGGCGGTGTTCCAGTGTGTGGGATCCTCGTGCCCGGGCCGTGTTCCAGTGTGTGGGATCCGTGTGCCCAGGCAGTGTTCCAATGTGTGGGATCCGTGTGTCCGGGCAGTGTTCCAGTGTGTGGGGTCCGTGTGCCCGGGTGGTGTTCCAGTGAGTGGGATCCGTGTGCCTGGGCAATGTTCCACTGTGTGCAATCCGTGTGTCCGAGTGGTGTTCCTGTGTGTGAGATCCACATCCCCGGTCCGAGTCCTGTTTTTTAACAATTGGTGGAGCGGGCTAAGCTGCGTGGCCAAGTTGGGGATGAATTTCCCGAAGTTGTTGATATGTCCTAAGAAGGAACGAGTTGAGTTGGACCTTTAGGGATTGGAGCAGGCACGTTCTCCCCATGCCTGCGAGGGTTTCCTCCCACAGTCCAAAGATGTGCAGGCTAGGTGGATTGGCCATGATAAATTGCCCTTCGTGTCCAAAAGTGTGGCTGGGGGTGGGGGCCTAGTTAGAGAGCTCTTTCAGTGGGTCTGTGCAGACTCGATGATCTAAATGGCCTCTTACTGAACTGTAGGGATTCTATCAATGAATTAGGGCAAAGAAAATCTTGAAAGCCCCTTTCTAACCCCATTTGGCATTTGAAGCAGGAGGTCAAATGAGCCGTGATTAAGGGGCGGGATTCTCCGACCCCCCGCCGGGACCCCGCCGCCCCGTCGGGTAGGGGAGAATCCCTCCCAAGGTATCTATAGTAACTGTTCCTTGTGTGAGGTGTCACCATCCCCGCCTGACACAGGGTCCATCTTTTATTGAAATCATTCAGCAAACCAGTATTCACTGTCTGACCCGGTAACGTATTCTAATATTCTCCAGGAATAGAACCACCACCTAACATCGTATCTCGTTGGGATTTATAAAGATTGGTATTGGGATTCCATTGCTTTGTATCTTATTTAATTTGAAACATATTGTCCACACAAACATATTCTAATTTTTCCATCTTTGTATAAACCAAGTTCAAATCACCTCCAAACCTTTGTTTCTCCAAAGCACAGAGACTCAGTTGTTTGAACCTATCTGCGTAACTAAAATGTTTCAATAAGGAGTGATATTTAATTCCCTGTTTTTCATAGATAAGTTGTAATTTTCACTGGAATTCCAGTTAATCTAAATGCTCTAAACTGTAATGAGATTCACTGTCATCCGGAATTTAATATCCAACCTGTGATCTAATTCTACTGGCCCCTGCTTGTTGGGATTCTGTTTTGCAGAGACACGTATTGTATTGTAACTGAAATCTGCAACAGCGTTTGTCATAACACATGTTTCAGAGAGGAATGGCAGGTTTAATATTCTAGTTGAGTCACAGAGCTCATGTCTTATTCTTCCCTAAACTACTGTCAAGCATCAGTATTTGTTTTTCATACTTTGGCACGAAAGGTATTGAGGGAGAAATTGGGAAGCTTGCACCCATATTCGGGATCTCAGCCGTGCCCTTTTAGCTCCAATGGCGTGAGTGCTTTCACGGCAAATTGCATGGCCACGGCATTGTCACAATCACAGTGAACAGCTGCTGAAATTATGCAGAGCAAATGGAACCTGGGCAGGATTCTCCATTGGCCAACGCCGAAATCGGGAAAGGCGATTGGCGGAGAATCGGTTCCGACGGCAAAATCGCGGCAGGTACCGATTTGACGCCAAATCACAATTCTGTTATCTCGACAGCGATGTCAATGCGTTCCTGAACACACGGACAGTAAACATTGTTTGCATATCATTAGTGGGCCTGACCCGGTATTCTCCGGAGAGTCTGCGATTCTCCGCCTCCGATGGGCCGAGTTCCACACGGCGCGGTTCATTAAAATTCACTCTCCTTCACTGCCTTTCACCCTCCTTCACCCCCCTTCACCCCCTTCACCCCCTTCACCCCCTTCACCCCCTTCACCCCCTTCACCCCCTTCACCCTCCTTCACCCTCCTTCACCCCCTTCACCCCCTTCACCCCCTTCACCCTCCTTCACCCTCCTTCACCCCCTTCACCCCCCTTCACCCTCCTTCACCCCCCTTCACCCCTTCACCCTCCTTCACCCCCTTCACCCCCTTCACCCCCTTCACCCCCTTCACCCCCTTCACCCTCCTTCACCCTCCTTCACCCCCTTCACCCCTTCACCCCCTTCACCCCCTTCACCCTCCTTCACCCTCCTTCACCCCCTTCACCCCCTTCACCCCCTTCACCCCCTTCACCCTCCTTCACCCCCTTCACCCTCCTTCACCCCCTTCACCCTCCTTCACCCTCCTTCACCCCCTTCACCCCCCTTCACCCCCCTTCACCCCCTTCACCCTCCTTCACCCCCCTTCACCCTCCTTCACCCTCCTTCACCCCCCTTCACCCCCTTTCACCCTCCTTCACCCTCCTTCACCCCCCTTCACCCTCCTTCACCCCCATTCACCCTCCTTCACCCCCCTTCACCCTCTTTCACCCCCCTTCACCCCTTCACCCTCCTTCACCCCCTTCACCCTCCTTCACCCCCCTTCACCCTCCTTCACCCTCCTTCACCCCCCTTCACCCCCTTTCACCCCCATTCACCCTCCTTCACCCCCCTTCACCCTCCTTCACCCTTAGTGATAGCTCAGTTGGCACGTGTAGTTCAGCATAGTAATTACTTCTTCTGATTTAGTTTATCATAAGTTATACTTCTGTAGAGTGAACAAACTCTTTAGTATTTATATTCATTATTCATTAAATGCTTTTTGCTTTAAATTGAAGATTGATAGTTTCATTGAAATACAACCATCAGGCCATTCTAGGAGTAAAGCAAAGAGTAAGATGTATTACGATCATGTAATATAACAATGTCTATCCGAAGGCCACAGACCCCCATCCCACACACCCGGAGGGCGACCGAACCCCCACATGCCGGTACCCATACCGGCCGCCATGGCCGGATGCCCTGGCCACTGGTGCCACCAGCTGCCCACCCCCTGGGCTGCACGTGCCGGACCGGCAGCCCCTCACCGCAGCAGAGCAGAGGGTCCCTGGACATGGTCGGCTGCCCAGGGGAAAGGGCGGTCACTGGGGTGGAGTTCGGCCTCGAGCAAGGAAGTGAGACTCCGCTGAGTTTCAGTTCCCTGTGGCACATGTGTCAACCCCCCCAACACCACCCCCACACCACCCTCACACCACACTTGCCCCAATAGCACCCTAACCCCCACACCACCCCCACACCACCTTCACCCCCACCCTGGCCCCCATAGCACCCTCACCCAACACGGCCCGCAGGCTAATCATGCATCTTGCCGGAGCTGCTGGGTCTATCTGCACCCCCCCCCCCCGCACCCCCAGCCAGTGCCACACCCCAAGCCCCAGGGTGCAGAGCAGTAACGAGAACAGCAGCACGGACGCAGGCCATGGGCCCGACACCCAGGAAACCCCGGAGCTCAGGTCGGAAGATGACAGTGATTTCCTGTCACAGCATCTCCATCACCCTCCACCATCCCACAGACACTCACCCTGGTTGGGTATTTTTGTGAAGAGGCTCCTGGGACACTATTTGGTGATCACCACACAGATGTCAGAGGGAGGTCATGCCTAACAGATTTGATTGACTTTTTTGAGGAGGTGACCAGGCAGGGTAATGAGGGTTTGATTTGATTTGGTTTGATTTATTGTCACATGTGCCGAAGTACAGTGAAAAGAATTGTTCTGCACCGAGGGAACGTACACAGTGCGTACATAGTAGACAAAAGAATAATCGGCAGAGACCATTGACAAATGGTACATCGACAAACAGTGATTGGTTACAGTGCGGAACAAGGGACCAAACAAAGCAAATACATGAGCAAGAGCAGCATAGGACGTCGTGAATAGTGTTCTTACAGGGAACAGATGAGTCCGAGGGGGAGTCGTTGAGGAGTCTTGTAGCTGTGGGAAAGAAGCTGTTCCGATGTCTGGATGTGCGGGTCTTCAAACTTCTGTATCTTCTGCCTGTGGAAGGGTCTGGAAGAAGGCAATGCCTGGGTGGGAGGGGTCTCTGACAATGCTGTCTGCCTTTCTGAGGCAGCGGGAGGTGTATACAGAATCAATGTGAGGGTGGCAAGCTTGTGTGATGCATTGGGCTGAGTTCACCACACTCTGCAGTTTCTTGCGATCTTGGACCAAGCAGTTGCCATACCAGGCTGTGATGCTGCCGGATAGGATGCTCTCTATCGCACATCCGTTGAAGTTTGTAAGAGTCGATGCAGACATGCCAAATGTCTTTAGCTTCCATAGGAAATAGAGACGTTTTTGGGCTTTCTTGGCTGTTGCATCATCGTGAGTGGACCAGGACAGACTGTGGGTGATGGTGACCCCCCAGGAACTTAAAGCTATCGACCATCTCCACTTCGGAGCCATTGATGCAGACGGGAGTGTGTGTCATGCTACGCTTCCTGAAGTCGATGATCAGTTCCCTGGTCTTTCTAGCATTTGGAGAGAGGTTGTTTTCAGTACACCATGCAACCAAGTGATTTATCTCCCTTCCGTAGTCTGATTCCTCGCTGTTTGAGATACGGCCCACCACAATCGTATCATCCGCAAACTTATTGATTGAGTTGGAGTTAAATCTTGCCACACAGTCGTGTGTGCATAGGGAGTACAGTAGAGGACAGAGCACACATCCTTGCGGGGCTCCGGTGTTGAGGACTATTGTGGATGAGGTGCTGTTGCCTATCCTGACAGATTGCAGGATGTTGGTGAAGAAGTCGAGGATCCAGCTGCACTGGGAGGGGTCAAGTCCAAGATTGCGGAGTTTGGTTATTAGTCTTGTTGGGATAATGGAGTTGAAGGCGGAGCTGTAGTCTATGAACAGCAGACTTACATAGGTGTCCTTGTTGTCGAGGTGTTCGAGTGTTGATTGTAGAGCCAGGGAGATAGCATCTGCTGTGGACCGATTGCAGTGATAGGCAAACTGCAGTGGATCGAGACCGTCTGGGAGGCTGGCAGCGATCCGTCTCATGACTAGCCACTCAAAGTTTTTCATGATAACAGACGTCAGGGCCACTGGTCGGTTGTCATTGAGGCAGGCTACCTTGTTCTTCTTTGGTACTGGTAGTGCAGTTGATGTAGTTTATCTCGATTTAAGCAAAGCCTTTGACAAGATCCACATGGAAGATTTATAAAGTAGGCAAATGCACCTGGGATACAATCAATTTGAAAAGGTTAGTTCAAAATGGTTTAATTGTTGGGAACAGAGGGTGATGACAGGCGTTGCTATAGTGACTGGAAGTCAGTGACCAGTGGTGACCACAGGGATCTGTGCTGGGCCCCCTATTGTTTGTCATTTATATCTGTCATGGTAATCTCTGCAAGACGTGCCAGATCATCGACATGGATACCACCATTACATGTGAGAAAACCACCCACCAGGTACGCGGTACATACTCGTGCGACTCGGCCAACGTTGTCTACCTCATACGCTGCAGGAAAGGATGTCCCGAAGCGTGGTACATTGGCGAGACCATGCAGATGCTGCGACAACGAATGAACGGACATCGCGCGACAATCACCAGGCAGGAATGTTCCCTTCCAGTCGGGGAACACTTCAACAGTCAAGGGCATTCAGCCTCTGATCTCCGGGTAAGCGTTCTCCAAGGCGGCCTTCAGGACGCGCGACAATGCAGAATCGCCGAGCAGAAACATATAGCCAGGTTCCGCACACATGAGTGCGGCCTCAACCGGGACCTGGGATTCATGTCGCATTACATTCATCCCCCACCATCTGGCCTGCGAAATCCTACCAACTGTCCTGGCTTGGTACAATTCACACCTCTTTAACCTGGGGTGACCCCATCTCTGGATCTGTAAAGATTTAATCACCTGCTAATGCTCGCATTCCAAGCATTGTCTGGCATCTTTGAATCTGTCTATATATATGTTTCTGGAACATACCTCTTCATTCACCTGAGGAAGGAGCAGCGCTCCGAAAGCTAGTGACATCAAAACAAACCTGTTGGACTTTAACCTGGTGTTGTAAAACTTCTTACTGTGCTCACCCCAGTCCAACGCCGGCATCTCCACATCATTTATATTAATGACATAGATGACCATGTGGGGGGTAGGATCAGTAAATTTGCAGATGACACAGAGATTGGCCGGGTGGTTAACACGGAGGCTGAGTGTCTTGGGTTGCAGAAAGATATCGACGGGATGGTCAAATGGGCGGATACGTGGCAGATCGAATTTAACCCTGAAAAGTGTGAGGTGTTACACTTTGGAAGGAATAACTTGACAAGGAAATATTCAATGAATGGCACCACACTGGGAAGTTCTGAGGAACAAAGGGACCCTGGCGTGTTTGTCCATAGATCTCTGAAGGCAGAAGGGCAGGTTAATTTGGTGAAAAAGGCTTATGGGAGACGGCCTTTATCAATCGAGGCATAGATTACAAAAGCAGGGAGGTCATAGTTGTATAGAACTGGACTTCCGGTTGCGGCTATGCAGAGCTAAGTCGCACGTTCGGCAGCTCCCGCTTGGAACGGACTTTTGGGCTCTTTTTAGGGCCCCTAACAAAATTTTTTTGACATTTCCCGGTGTGGGAAGAAGACTGCAACATTCCCCCGACAGTGTATGGCTTGGACCAGGAGCGGGGCGACTAAAAAAGTGGTGGTGAACCCAAAGAAAGTGCGAGTGAAGAAGAGCAAGATGGCAGCGGGCGGGGACCAGGCAGCGTGGATGCAGTGGGCGCAGGAGCAGCAGGAGGTTATCCAGCGCTGCTTCAGGGAGCTCAAAGCGGACCTGCTGGAGCCGATGGAGGCTTCTATTGATAAGCTGCTGGAGACCCAGACGGCCCAGGGAGTGGCGATCCGCGAGGTCCGACAAAAGATCTCACATAATGAGGACGAGATCTTGGGCCTAGCTGCAAAGGTGGAGGCGCACGAGGCGCTCCACAAGAAATGGCAGGAGCGGTTCGAGGAGATGGAGAATCGGTCGAGGCGGAAGAATCTGCGGATCCTGGGCCTCCCGGAGGGCTGGAGGGGTCGGACGTGGCGGCCTATGTGGTCACCATGTTAAACTCGCTGATGGGAGCGGGATCCTTCCAGGGGCCCCTGGAGCTGGAAGGGGCCCATAGAGTGCTGGCGAGGAGGCCCAAGGCTAACGAGCCGCCGCGGGCGGTGCTGGTGCGGTTTCATCGGTTGGCTGATCGGGAGTGCGTACTCAGGTGGGCCAAGAAAGAGAGGAGCAGCAGGTGAGAAAATGCGGAGGTTCGAATATATCAGGACTGGAGCGTGGAGGTGGTGAAGAAGAGGACCGGGTACAACCGGGCGAAGGCGGTGCTGCACAGGAAGGGGGTGAAGTTTGGCATGCTGCAGCTGGCGCGACTGTGGGTCACCTACAAGGACCGGCACCATTATTTTGAGTCCCCGGAGGAGGCGTGGGCCTTTGTTCAGGCCCAGAAGCTGGACACAAACTGAGGGTCGGGATGGGCCGTCGGGGGTGGGGATGGTCGGGGATTGTTGTTCTTGTGTTACATTTTGAGGGGGGGGTCTTTGTTCTTGTTTCTTTTTGGTTCGATGAGGGTGGTTAGGGTGGGTTGGGCACTGTTTTGGTTGGGTCTGTCGGGTAGGCTCTTGGAGGGGGGCAAGTAAACGGAGTAGGGGGTGAATGGCCGGTAGGGGGGGTGGGGCCCCGCAGAGGAGGGTGAGGCCGAGTCAGGGGTGAGGGGACTGGGCCTGTAAAAGGAGCTGCGCCAGAGGAGGCGGGGCCGGGCAGGTGGAAAACGTGGGCTTTTTCCCGCGCTGAAGGCTGGAGGGGTCGGGGCCGGGGCAGGGAAGCGCGGGTTTTTTCCCACGCTTGGGATGGAAGGAGGAGGCGGAGAGCCTGCTGGTGGGTAATGGAGGGGGAGGGGAAGTCCCACAATGGGAGGAGTCAAAGGAGAGGCGGGAGTGGCCGGGGTCAGCAGGAGTCAGCTGACTTGCGGGAGTGCAATGGGGGGAGCAAAACAGTTAGGAGGGGTCCTAGCTGGGGGTGGGGGGGGGGGGCGGGGGGTGGGGGGGGGGCGGGGGCGGGGGGTGGCGGGGGGGAACCAGGTTTCTGCTGGTATGGTCAAGGGGGAGCTGGAGCGAGTACAGGGGGTCTGCCGCCGTGGGGAACGGGACGGGCGTGGGGTGCGGGCGTGTGGCTGGCCGAGGAGGGGTTATGGCTAGTCGGCAGGGGAGGGGGAGGTAAGCCCCCTGATCCGGCTGATAACCTGGAACGTAAGGGGGCTGAACGGGCCGGTTAAGTGGGCCCGGGTGTTCGCGCACCTGAAGGGGCTGAAGGCGGATGTGGTCATGCTCCAGGAGACACACCTGAAGGAGGCAGACCAGGTAAGACTGAGGAAGGGGTGGGTAGGTCAGGTTTTTCATTCGGGGCTGGATGCCAAAAATCGGGGGGGTGGCGATCTTGGTGGGAAAGAAGGTGTCATTCGAGGCGTCGAGTATTCTAACAGACAATGGCGGCAGGTACGTAATGGTAAGTGGTAAGCTGCAAGGGGAAAGGGTGGTGCTGGTCAACGTGTACGCCCCGAACTGGGACGATGCGGGTTTTATGCGGCGCGTGTTGGGTCGGATCCCGGACTTGGAAGTGGGGGGCCTGATAATGGGGGGGGGGACTTTAACACGGTGTTGGATCCGGCACTGGATCGCTCCAGGTCTGGGACAGGTAGGAGGCCGGCGGCGGGAGGGAGTTTATGGACCAGATGGGAGGGGTGGACCCTTGGAGATTTGCAAGGCCGGGGGCTAGGGAATTTTCATTCTTCTCGCACGTTCATAAGGCCTATTCCCAGATCGACTTTTTTGTTGTGAGCAGGGTGCTGATTGCGAGAGTAGAGGATACCGAGTACTCGGCGATAGCCATTTCGGATCATGCCCCGCATTGGGTAGACCTAGAGCTGGGGGAGGAGAGGGACCAGCGCCCGTTGTGGCGCTTGGATGTGGGGCTGTTGGCGGACGAGAAGGTGAGCGAGCGGGTCCAAGGAAGCATAGAGAGATATCTGGAGGCCAACGATAACGGGAGGTCCGAGTGGGGATGGTCTGGGAGGCGCTGAAGGCGGTGGTTAGGGGAGAGTTGATCGCCATTAGGGCCCACAAAGAGAGGAGAGAGCAGAGGGAGAGGGAGAGGCTGGTGGGGGAGATGGTGAGGGTAGACAGGAGGTACGCGGAGATGCCGGAGGAGGGAGTGTGGTGCGGAGTGGGGTTGGCATCAATGGGGTCTTCAGGAACTTTTATGAGGAACTGTATCGGTCCGAGCCCCCACTGGAGGAGGGAGGGATGGGCCACTTTCTGGACCAATTGAGGTTCCCGAAGATGGAGGAGGGACTGGTGGCGGGATTAGGGGCCCCGATTGGGCTGGAGGAGCTGGCCGCTGGCCAAAGGGATAGGGAGTATGCAGGCGGGGAAGACACAGGGCCGGACGGTTTCCCGGTCAAATTCTACAAAAAATATGTGGACCTGTGGGGCCCGTTGCTGGTTAGGACCTTCAATGAAGGGGGGGGGGCATT
This sequence comes from Scyliorhinus torazame, assembly GCF_047496885.1. NCBI lineage: Eukaryota > Metazoa > Chordata > Chondrichthyes > Carcharhiniformes > Scyliorhinidae > Scyliorhinus > Scyliorhinus torazame. Next base: position 938,808 of record NC_092723.1, read on the forward strand.
GCCCCCAGGGAGGGGGGGGGGGTCATCGCCCCCGACGATGTCCCGGGCACTGATCTCCTTGATCCTGAAGTGGGACAAGGATCCCCTGCAGTGTGGGTCTTACAGGCCGATTTCGTTGTTGAATGTAGATGCCAAGATGCTGGCAAAGGTCTTAGCCACGAGAATTGAGGATTGGGTGCCGCAGGTTATCCACGAAGACCAGACGGGGTTCGTGAAGGGGAGGCAGTTGAACGCGAATTTGCCGAGGCTCCTGAACATTATTATGATGCCGGCGAGGGAGGGGGAGGCGGAGATAGTGGTGGCGATGGACGCTGAGAAAGCCTTCGATAGGGTAGAGTGGGGGTACTTGTGGGAGGTGCTGAAGAGGTTCGGGTTTGGGGAGGGGTTCGTCAGGTGGGTTAGGCTGTTGTATGAGGTCCCGATGGCGAGTGTGGCCATGAACAAGAGGAGGTCTGAGTACTTTCGGTTGCATCGAGGGACGAGGCAGGGGTGTCCACTGTCCCCCCTGCTCTTTGCACTGGCGATTGAACCCATAGCTATGGCACTGAGGGAGTCGAGGAACTGGAGGGGGTTGGTGCGAGGTGGGGAGGAGCATAGGGTGTCGCTCTATGCGGACGACTTGCTGCTGTATGTGGCAGACCCGTTGGGGGGAATGCCGGAGGTAATGAGGATCCTCAGGAAGTTTGGGGATTTCTCAGGGTACAAGCTCAACATGGGGAAGAGCGAGTTGTTCATGGTTCACCCAGGGGACCAGGAGAGGGGGATTGGCGAGCTCCCACTAAAAAGGGTGGAGAGGAGCTTCAGGTATTTGGGGGTCCAGGTGGCCAGGAGCTGGGGGAGCAAATGGAGGGGGAGTTTAAGAGGTGGGACGCGTTGCCGCTGTCCCTGGTGGGTAGGGTGCAGTCAGTCAAGATGACGGTGCTCCCAAGGTTTTTGTTCCTGTTCCAGTGCCTCCCCATTCTTATCTCGAAGGCCTTCTTTAGGCAGGTCAACAGGAGCATAACTGTTATAACCTGCCTGCTTACCATTGGCTGGGGACTAATGACAGTCCCACAATCCTGTGGGAGTATGAGCTTCCCCAATGAGGGGGGCAGAGAAACCATTAGTAAACTCCAAGTATAAATAAAGCTGGCCAGTTTGGAACCAGCAGGAAGGAGTGTGCAGCAAGAGAAGTTGCTGCTGCTGTTATATATATATATATGTTATTGTAAATAAATGTTATTACTTTGTATCCTTAAAACTCATGCTGGATTCTTCGTGGCCCTCACAAAACTGGCGTCGAGGGTTAAAGTGAATAGCTGCCTACACTGCTGAAGCCACCTCCCTGGATTTTTGTTTGGTACAGGTTGGAAGTTGTTTTCTATTATACCATGCCTCTGTACGCATGTTTGGATGTTTTTGATGCTGCGCTGGAAAGCTGGAACCAGTACGCACAACGGATGCGTTACTATTTCCGGGCAAACAATACCACCGAAAACAAGCGCCAGGTGGTCATATTGCTCACCGCCTGCGGCCCGCATACGTTTGGGGTGATTAGGGGCCTTACGTACCCAGCTGCGCCGGACACCAAAAAGTTTGATGAACTTGTGAATATAGTGGGGCAACATTTTAACCCAACCCCGTCCATGATAGTCCAGCGTTACCGGTTTAATACCGCTGAGAGGACCCCTGGAGAATCCCTTGCCGATTTTCTATCCAGGCTACGCAGGATTGTGGAGTACTGTGACTATGGTGAGACCTTGTCAGAAATGTTACGCGACCGTTTGGTTTGCGGTATTAACAATGCGGCCACCCAGAGATAGTTGTTAGCTGAGCCAACATTGACTTTTCAACAAGCCATTCAAATAGTATTGTCCCGAGAGAGCGCAGAACGAGGAGTGCAGGAGCTACAGGGAATGGAAGTGCATGCCTTGGGGCGCAACCCCTTCCGTCCGAAAACGTCCCCCCGCACTCCTGCGGTACCTTGGACGAGGCGACGTCCGGACCGACGCCAGTGGCCGCCGAACATTCCTCCCCGAAGGGAGCCTTCTCCAGAACCAATGGATGAGGAGCCATGTCCGTGTCAGACTTGTAGGCGCCGACCCCATCGCGGACGGTTGTCCTGGGGGCGCCAGAGGCGCCGTCGTTCCGACCGAAACTGGTACCAGCCCAGGGGCCGTACCTTCCATGTGGATGAACCTGCGGCGACTACTCCTGAGGACGTGGAGACGGAGGACAACTGCCTGCAGCTGCATTGTGTGGCAGCTCCCCATGTGGCCCCCATTAAGGTGACAGTACGGGTCAATGGTCACCCGCTTGAGATGGAGTTGGACACTGGCGCAGTGGTCTCCGTGATCGGCCAGAGGACATTCAACCGCATCAAGCAGGGTATACAGACCCTTACATTAACCGATTGGGGGCAGCACGGTAGCCTTGTGGATAGCACAATTGCTTCACAGCTCCAGGGTCCCAGGTTCGATTCTGGCTTGGGTCACTGTCTGTGCGGAGTCTGCACATCCTCCCCGTGTGTGCGTGGGTTTCCTCCGGGTGCTCCGGTTTCCTCCCACAGTCCAAAGATGTGCGGGTGAGGTGGATTGGCCATGATAAATTGCCCTTCGTGTTCAAAATTGCCCGTGGGGTTACTGGGTTCTGGGGATAGGGTGGCGGTGTTGACCTTGGGTAGGGTGCTCTTTCCAAGAACCGGTGCAGACTCGATGGGCTGAATGGCCTCCTTCTGCTCTGTAAATTCTATGACTCACAGGCCAGGTTGGCCACTTACACGGGGGAACCACTGGACATTGCAGGAACTACAATGACCCGTTGTTTATGGACGCCAGGAGGGGCGTTTCCCACTTATCGTGGTGCGTGGCCATGGGCCCAGCCTGTTGGGTCGGGACTGGTTGCGCCATTTGCGGTTGCAATGGTAGCACATCCTCCAAACAGTTTCTGAAGGGTTGACTGAGGTGCTAGGACGATACCCAGATGTATTCCAGCCTGGTTTGGGAAAAATAAAAGGGGCCGTAGCCCATATCCAAGTCGAACCAGGAGCCACGCCACGCTATTTCCGGGCGCGCCCGGTGCCTTATGCCTTGCTCGAGAAGGTAGAAGGGGAGCTCACTCGTTTGGAGAGTTTTGGTATTATCAGGCCCGTCCGTTTTGCTGACTGGGCAGCACCAATTGTACCTGTAATGAAGCCAGATGCCACAGTTTCCTTGTGTGGCGACTATAAACTTACAGTGAATACGGCTTCCCGACTCGACCGATATCCAATGCCTCGCATAGAGGATCTCTACGCGAAGCTTGCAGGCGGACTCTCCTTCACAAAATTAGATATGAGTCACGCCTACCTACAGTTGGAGCTGGACCCTGCCTCCTGACCATATGTAATGATTAATACACACCGGGGCCTGTATGAATATACACGGTTGCCCTTTGGAGTATCCTCTGCCTGCGCAATTTTTCAACGTGTTATGGAGGACATTTTGAGAGGTTTACCACGTGTTGCTGTCTACTTAGATGACGTTTTGATTACAGGGACGTCGGAGCAGGAACATTTGGAAAATCTGGAGGCTGTCCTTAGACGCCTTTCGGAGGCTGGAGTCCGTTTACGTCACACAAAGTGCGTATTTCAGGCAAAGGAAGTAGTCTACCTAGGTTATCGGGTGGACCGCGAAGGTTTGCACCCCGTCGCAGAGAAGGTGCGTGCGATTCAACAGGCCCCCGCCCCGACTGACACTTCGCATCTTCGTTCTTTTCTCGGTCTCGTAAACTATTACGGGAAGTTGCTCCCCAATCTGGCAACTACGCTGGCCCCCTTGCACCTGCTGCTAAAGAAAAATCACACCTGGGTTTGGGGTCAGCCGCAAGAAACCGCTTTCCGACGGGTAAAGCAACAATTGTCGTCGTCTGGGTTACTAACCCACTATGATCCTGGAAAGCCTTTGCTCGTCACATGTGATGCATCCCCGTATGGTATTGGGGCCGTCCTGTCCCACAAGATGGAGAACGGGGCCGAGCGACCGATCGCTTTCGCCTCCCGCACATTGATTGCAGCGGAGAAAAAGTACGCGCAGATCGAGAAGGAGGGCCTGGCATTGATTTTTGCGGTGAAACACTTCCACCAGTACATGTATGGCCGCCATTTCACTATCGTGACTGATCATAGGCCTCTGCTGGGACTTTCCAGAGAGGATAAGCCAATACCGCCCATTGCTTCCGCACGGATCCAGCGCTGGGCTTTGTTGCTTGCTGCATACGAGTATTCTCTGGAGCACAAACCAGGAACGCAGATAGCGAATGCCGACGCACTCAGCCGATTGCCTTTATCGACCGGCCCCATGTCGACCCCCACGACCGGTGAGGTGGTTGCAACCCTAAATTTTATGGACACCTTACCTGTCACGGCATCACAGATCCGTGAGTGGACCCAGACAGAGCCAGTCCTGTCAAAGGTTCGGCACATAGTCCTGTATGGTGGGCAGCATAGACAGCTCCCAGGCGAGTTGCGGGCATTTTCCTCCAAGCTGTCAGAATTCAGCGTGGAAGACGGCATCCTCTTGTGGGGGACGCGTGTGATTGTCCCGGAAAAAGGCCAGGAGCTGATACTAAGAGACTTGCACAATGGGCATCCGGGCGTGACCAAGATGAAAATGTTGGCCCGGAGTTATGTCTGGTGGCCAGGCCTCGACACCGACATTGAGAAGGTGGCCCAAAACTGCTCCATTTGCCAGGAGCATCAGAAGCTTCCGCCGGCCGCGCCCCTACATCACTGGGAATGGCCAGGGCGGCCTTGGGCACGCTTACATGCAGATTTCGCAGGCCCTTTTCAAGGATCCATGTTCCTTCTATTAATTGACGCCCAGTCTAAATGGCTAGAGGTGCATAAAATGCAGGGGACAACTTCCTGCGCAACAATTGAAAAGATGTGTTTGTCGTTTAGTACGCATGGCCTCCCCGAGGTGCTGGTCACGGATAACGGCACTCCAGTCACGAGTGAGGAGTTTGCTAGGTTCATGAAGATGAACGGCATACGCCATATCCGCACTGCCCCTTACCACCCGGCTTCAAATGGGTTGGCAGAGCGTGCAGTGCAAACATTCAAAAGAGGCCTAAAGAAGCAGTCTTCCGGATCAATGGACACGAGACTGGCTCGCTTTTTGTTTACGTATAGGACCACCCCCCATGCGGTGACTGAGGTAGCTCCCGCAGAACTCCTAATGGGCCGGAGACTTCACACCCGCCTTAGTATGGTCTTCCCGGACATTGGCGCAAAAGTACACCGCACACAAGAACGGCAGGGACAGGGATTTTCTCGGCATCGGCCGATTCGGCAGTTTGCGCCAGGTGACCCAGTGTTCGTTCGGAATTTTGCTGGTGGTGCCCAATGGGTTCCTGGCATAATCTTTCGCCAAACGGGCCCTATATCTTACCAGGTGCAAGCCCAGGGCCGTCTCCAGCGCAAACGTGTAGACCACGTCCGGTCCAGAAGACTATCCCCTCCAAAGACTTCCCGCCCCCGGAGCTCATTTCTACAGCAGCAGAGACCAGAGACAAGGGAAGGTAGTCCTCACAATCTTCCACTGGTGCCTCACTCAAAGCCTGCGCAGGTCGTTACGGGACCGAATGGAGATAGAGACGCTGACATGACGGAGGCAGCAGACTCTGACTCCGAGATGGAGACACAGGACGCATCAGAGGCGGAATCCTCGGGTCCACGGGCCGTGGATGTACAACTGTTACACCGTTCATCACGGAAGCGCCGGTCTCCGTCTCGTTACACGCTGCCTGATCCAGCGCCGCGTGCAAATGGTGTCCGGCCTGCGGCAAAACGAGTCCGACGCCCTCCTTCGCCAGGGTCTTCGGTGGATTCTTTGGACTTTGGGGGGGAGGGATGTTATAACCTGCCTGCTTACCATTGGCTGGGGACTAATGACAATCCCACAATCCTGTGGGAGTATGAGCTTCCCCAATGAGGGGGGGGGGGGGGGGGGGGGGCGGAGAAACCATTAGTAAACTCCAAGTATAAATAAAGCTGGCCAGTTTGGAACCAGCAGGAAGGAGTGTGCAGCAAGGGAAGTTACTGCTACTGTTATATATATATATGTTATTGTAAATAAATGTTATTACTTTGTATCCTTAAAACTCGTGCTGGATTCTTCGTGGCCCTCAAAAAAATAATGGGGTTTGTGTGGGCGCGAGGGACTCCGAGGGTGAGAAGGGTGTTCCTGGAGCGTAGTAGGGATGGGGGGCTGGCGCTGCCCAACCTCTGTGGGTACTACTGGGCCGCCAATGCGCCGATGGTATGCAAGTAGGTGATGGAGGGGGAGGCGGCTGCATGGAAGAGGCTGTAGACGGCGTCTTGTGAGAGTACGAGTCTGGAAGCGCCGCTGCCGCTCCCTCCAAAGGGGTATACCACAAGCCCGGTGGTGGCAGCTACCCTCAAAATCTGGGGGCAATGGAGGTGGCACAGGGGGGAAGTGGGGGCCTCGGTATGGACCCCGATACGGGGAACCACCGGTTTGTCCCAGGGAGAATAGATGGAGGGTTTTCGGGGTGGCACAGGGCAGGGATAAGAAGGTTGGGGGACCTGTTTGTGGATGGGAAGTTTGCGAGCCTGGGTGAGCTGGCGGAGAAGTATGGGCTCCCCCCGGGGAATTCCCGCTGCTGCTGCCACACACGGTACAAGAGAGGGTGCTCTCGGGGGGGTGGGTTGGAGAGGGGAAGATCTCGGCAACATACCAGGTGATGCAGGAGGAGGAGGAGGCCTCGGTGGAGGCGCTGAAAGGTAAGTGGGAGGAGGAGTTGGGGGAGGAGATCGAGGAGGGGACATGGGCAGATGCCCTTGGGAGGTTGAACTCTTCCTCTTCGTGCGCGAGGCTCAACCTCATATAGTTTAAGGTGCTGCACAGGGCACACATGACCAGGCCAAGGATGAGCCGGTTTTTTGGGGGTGAGGACAGGTGTGTTAGGTGCTCAGGGAGCCCAGCAAACCACACCCATATGTTCTGGGCATGCCCAGCGCTGGAGGAGTTTTGGAAGGGCGTAGCAAGGACGGTGTCGAGGGTGGTAAGATCCAGGGTCAAACCGGGCTGGGGCCTGCAATATTTGGGGTTGCAGGGGAGCCGGGAGTGCAGGAGGCGAAAGAGGCCGGAATTCTGGCATTTGCGTCCCTCGTAGTCCGGTGAAGGATTCTTCTTCAGTGGAAGGATGCGAGGCCCCCAAGCATGGAATCCTGGATCAACGATATGGCGGGTTTATTAAATTGGAGAGGGTGAAATTTGCCTTAAGGGGATCGGCGCAAGGGTTTTTCAGGCGGTGGCAACCGTTCTTGGACTTCCTGGCATAGAATCATAGAAGTTTACAGCATGGAAACAGGCCCTTCGGCCCAACCAGTCCATGCCGCCCAGTTTTTACCATTAAGCTAGTCCCAGTTGCCTGCACTTGGCCCATAACCCTCTATACCCATCTTACCCATGTAACTATCTAAATGCTTTTTAAAAGACACAATTGTACCCGCCTCTACTACTACCTCTGGCATGTCAGCAGCAGCAGCAACCCGGGGGGGGAGGGGGGCGGGTTCTATTTTACTTTTGTTTGTCTATACTGGGGGATCTGAGGGGGTGTATATATTTGCTATGTTTGCTATGTGTTAATTCGGGGTGTTAATTTATTATTTATGTATAGGGGGGAGGGGGGCACAGGGTTGTTTTGTTTTGTTTTGTATTTAATTCTATTGGGTTCCTTTTACATTTTGTTGTTGATATTTTGTGAAAACTTTAATAAAAATTATTATTTTTTAAATAGTTGTATAGAACTTTGGCGAGGCCACAGCGGGAGTACTGTGTGCAATTCTGGCCGCCACATTATAGGATGTGATTGCACTGGAGGGGGTGCAGGAGATTCAGCAGGATGTTGTCTTGGATAATAATAATCTTTATGTCACAAGTAGGCTTACATTAACACTGCAATGAAGTTACTGTGAAAAGCCCCTAGTCGCCACACTCTGGTGCCTGTTCGGGTACACAGAGGGAGAATTCAGAATGTCCAAATTACCTAACAGCACGTCTTTCGGGACTTGTGGGAGGAAACCGGAGCACCCGGAGGAAACCCACGCAGACACGGGGAGAACGTGCAGACTCCACACAATCTCCCAAAGTCGAAATTGAACCCAGGTCCTGCCACTGTGAGGCAGCAGTGCTAACACTGTGCAACCCTGTCTCCTCAAATTCATTCAATCCCCAGAATTAGGTCCAGGACTGCACCGTTCCCTTGCTGGACCCTCTACGTATTGAGCTAAAAGTTCCCCTGTATACATTTTTAGAAATACACTCCATCTAAGCCCTTAACACAGTGACTATCCCAATTAATGTGAGGAAAGTTGTAATTACCTCATATAATTACACTCTTGTTTTTATTTTTACACACATATTTGCTCCTCAATTTCCTTCTGACTATTTGGGGGTCTATAATAAACACCCAAAGGTGCGGAATCCTCCACATCTTGCGGGGCCGAGCCCTAACCTTGAGGGGCTAGGCCCGCGCCGGACTGATTTCCGCCCCGCCAGCTGGCAGGAAAGGCCTTTGGTGCCCCACCAGCTGGCGCGGAAATGACATTGCCGGGCGGCGCATGCGTGGGAGCGTCAGCGGCCGCTCACTGCATCCCTGCGCATGCACAGTGGAGGGGGTCTCTTCCGCCTCCGCCATGGTGGAGACCGTGGCGAAGGCGGAAGGAAAAGAGTGCCCCCACGGCACAGGCCCACCCGCGGATTGGTGGGTCCCGATCGCGGGCCAGGCCACCGTGGGGGCACCCCCCGGGGCCAGATCGCCCCGCGCCCCCCCCAGGACCCCGGGCCCGCCCGCGCCGCCTTGTCCCGCCGGTAAGAGAGGTGGTTTAATCCACGCTGGCGGGACAGGCATTCTAGCAGCGGGACTTCGGCCCATCCGGGCCGGAGAATCGCCGGGGGGGGGGGGGGGGGGCCCGCCAACCGGCGCGGCGCGATTCCCGCCCCCACCGAATATCCGTGCCGGAGAATTCGCCAACCGGCGAGGGCGGGATTCACGCCAGCCCCGGCGATTCTCCGCCCCTCATGTATACCCACAACACACTGGAGAATCATTGACATTGTGTCAAATTTACATCATTGAGTTTACAATCAATATTTTCATAAATGTGTTCATAGTCAGAAAAATAACTTGCCTCTAACATCTTTAAAAAAGAAAAGAAAAATCATAGTAATCTACGCACTGATTCTTATTAAACAAATTTCAGTATGTTTAAGAATAGTTTTTAACTAAATCTCTGTGATTCACGCCGAGCTTTCTGAGCAGCCTGTCTAGACAATCTCCTCAGATGGGTTCATATTGAACAACCTTTTGCTCATAAAGAAAACAAACCACCACCCTGTTATTACAACCCAATGAGACGATTTTATAGGTGTTCCAACTTGTCTTAGGAAAATTACTGCAAAGGCCTGAGGAGACAATTCAGTATATTCAGTAATCCGATCCTTTTTGGCTTTTGGAAAGGACAGCCCACATGTCAAAATGCATCAGTTTAGAATTGGTGAATTCAGAAATTGGAAATTGGGCATGAGCCTATTGTGGAGGAATGATACAGAACCTATTTAGACCATAAGATGCAAGAGTAAAAACAGGCCATTCAGCCCATCAAGTCTGCTCTGCCATTCAATGAGATCATGACTGATCTGAAATGATAATCCTCAACTCCACTTTCCTGCCTTATCTGCATAACCTTTGATTCCTTTACCGATTAAAATCTGTCTCTCTCAGCCTTGAACACACCTAATGACCCAGCCACCACAGTCCTCTGCGGGAAACAATTCCACAGATTCATTACCCTCTCAAAGAAGAAATTTCTCCTTCTCATCTCAGTCTTAAATGGGAGAGCACAGAAATCAGAGAATAGTGCAGATGAATGCGCAGCTTAAGAGTTGGTGCAGGAAGGAGGATTTTATATTCCTGGATCACTGGGACCGTTTCTGGGAAGGTGGAACCTGTACAATAGGGACGGTCTACATCTGAACCAGAGCAGGTCTAACATCCTTGCGGACAGGTTTACTAGAATCATAGAATCCCGACAATGCAAAGGAGGCTATTCGGCCCATTGAGTCTGCACTGACCCTCGGAAAGAGAACCTACCTAGGTCCACTCCCCTGTCCTATCCCCGCAAACCCAACCAACTTTTCTGGATACCAGGGAACAATTTAGCATGGCCATTCCACCTAACCTGCACATCTTCGGACTGCAGGAGGAAACTGAAACACCTGTACAGATACATGGGGAACGTGCAAACTCCACACAGTCACCCAAGGCCAGAATTGAAACCAGGGGCGAGATTCTCCGACCCCCCACCGGGTCGGAGAATCGCCGGGGGCTGGCGTGAATCCTGCCCTCACCGGTTGCCGAATTCTCCGGCACCGGAGATTCGGCGGGGGCGGGAATCGCGCCGCGCCGGTTGGCGGGCCCCCCCCAGCGATTCTCCGGCCCGGATGGGCCGAAGTCCCGCTGCTGGAATGCCTGTCCCGCCGGCGTGGATTAAGCCACCTCTCTTACCGGCGGGACAAGGCGGCGCGGGCGGGCTCCGGGGTCCTGGCGGGGGGTCGGAGAATGGCGCCCAGGATATGTAAGCTTGCCACTTCAGGAGTAGATTGGCCAGAATTCTCTGTTCTTTGCGATTCACTTTTGGCACCAGCAGCACACCCATGCCCACAGATTTCCCGGCAGCATCAGGTGGCTACAAAGGGAAATTCCATTGACAAGCGGTAGAAGATAGAATCTCGCCTGTAGCAAACTGTGCGCTGCCAGAAACACGGAACTGGGGAACCAGAGAATCCTGCCCACCGTAGTTAGTCCCAATTGTTGAACTATCAAGTTAAACATGGGGCGGAATTCTGCGGGAATCGGCGGGTCAGGCCACTCTGACGTCGGGCCGTCCCGAAGGTGCGGAATCCACCGCGCTTTCAGGGGCTAGGTCAGTGCCGGAGTGGTTTGCACCGCTCCGGCTGCCGCGGAAGGGGCTTGGCGCCACGCCAACCGGCGGCGAAGGGCGAGTAGGCGCATGCGTGGGAGCGCCAGCGTGTGCTGGCGTCAACCCAGCACATGCGCAGGGGGGGGTTCATCTCCGCGCCGGCCGACGCGGAGGAATAGAGTGCCCCCAGGGCACAGGCCCGTCTGTGGATTGGTGGGCCCCAATCGTGGGCCAGGCCACCGTGGGGCCACCTCCCGGGGCCAGATCCCCCCGCGTCCGTCCGCCCCCCCCCCACCCCGCCCCCCCGAGGAACCCGGAGGCCGCCCGTGCAGTCAGGTCGCACCGGTAAGTACCTGTTGTAATTTACGCTGGTGAGTCCAGCCTAAAACGGGTGCCCGCTCGGCCCATCGCGGGCCGGAGAATCGCTGCTAGCCAAATCCCCGGCACCAGAGAATTCGGCAGCCGGCAGGGGGGCGGGATTCACGCCGTCCCCCGGCGATTCTCCGACCCAGCGGGGGAGTCGGAGAATCCCGTGTTTGCCAGCCAGATTCACACATCGTGAAGTTGGGAATTCCTACTTATTGCAGATGCATTTAAGACCAAGCTATCATTATGATCTAACGTTGATCACCAAGCCGTCAATGGCGCATTCCTCAGCCTATTATTAATATACAGCTTTAATCAATTATGAACAATGTTTCTCTATCTTGTACCAATTTGAAAAAGAAAACTTTGTGAAATATATGTCTTGCTTAAAAGCTTTCCATAAATGCCAAGTGATCCAAGTAATAAAAGTTATTGCAGAGTGCTGCAAGATTTCTGGACTTTTAAGTTTGGGAATTGTTTTTTTTAATTTAGAGTATCCAATTCTTTTTTTTCCAATTAAGGGGCAAGTTTGTGTGGCCAATCCACCTACCCTGCTCATCTTTTTGGGCTTTGTGGGTGAGACCTACGCAGACATGGGGAGAATGTGCAAATTCCACACGGACAGTGACCTTGGCGGTGTGAGGCAGCAGTGGGAATTTGGGAATTGTTTTAAAATATTGGTGAGAAATTATACTAGGAAGCCTTAAGCAAAATTTAAATTACAATGGAAAGGTAAATATTTAAAAATATTTAATTTTATTAATCGCAAATATGAAACCTAATAAGATAGACCTAATTGATATTTAAGGTAAAGATTGTAAGGTAATTGTTTGTGGTATTACACCAGAGGATATTGATGCCAATGGGTGTGAGTATGAATAATCCTGAGACATTCCTTCATCATCCATAGACTCATACAACCTTAACCACTCCCAGGTGAAGCCGTCATTTAAAAGAGAAACTCCCATGTTCAGAGGAAGAGACGTGACTGAGACAGGTAAGAACACCAGGTGGGGGGAAAGCATAATGCTAAATTTAAGAGCTTTTACTATTGGTAATTTTTGTAATAAAACTTTCAGAATTAGTGTGAAGTTGTTTCAAGTATTTCCCTAGGAATTACTGTCAGCTCACCTCAGTAAATCCACTGAACTGAATAAGGACTTTGATCATTTTTCAGATACGTTTGATCTCATTGGATTCAAAAGCCACAAAAATCTGTAACAGTCCATGTAACAAGGCAAAACTTGAAATCTTGAGCTTGATTTCTGATGCAATTGGATCGGGATTTCATTTTCAATAGGTTGAATATGGTTAAAAAAAACTTCATATAATTGAAAGTGGTTTATTAAATAGCAGTGGAAAGCAAGGACTATTTATTTTGAAATATTGTATTGTATTTATGTTTATCCTTACAGATTAACAATTTTAAGAGTTTCCATTCCAAGGTGAAGATGTTTCTGCTGTTCCTAAATCTAGGTGAGTTTTAAAAAAACATAAAATTAAACATGAAAATAGATGGATAATTAAATAAGTCAGTGAGCAGACATATTATAATCTTTCCGTGTTTTGTTTTGAAAATGAATACACCTCGGAAGCTAACTGGGGCTAATGGGGTGGCACAGTGGTTAGCACTGCTGCCTCACAGCACCAGGGACCCGGGTTCAATTCCGGCCTTGGGTGACTGTGTGGAGTTTGCACCTTCTCCCTGTCTCTGCATGGATTTCCTCCAGGAGCTCCGGCTTTCTCCCACAGTCCAAAGAGGTGTAGGTTAAGTGGGTTGGCCATGCTAAATTGCCCCTAACTGTCTAAAGGTTAGGTGGGGGCATGGTAGGGATATCATAGAATTTACAGTGCAGAAGGAGGCCATTCGGCCCATCGAGTCTGCACCGGCTCTTGGAAAGAGCACCCTACCCAAGGTCAACACCTCCACCCTATCCCCATAACCCAGTAATCCCACCAAACACTAAGGGCAATTCTGGACACTAAGGGCGATTTATCATGGCCAATCCACCTAACCTGCACATCTTTGGACTGTGGGAGGAAACCGGAGCACCCGGAGGAAACCCACGCACACACAGGGAGGATGTGCAGACTCCACACAGACAATGACCCAAGCCGGAATTGAGCCTGGGACCTTGGAGCTGTGAAGCAACTGTGCTATCCACAATGCTACCGTGCTGCCCAAAGGTGGACCTAGGTAAGGGGCTCTTTCTGAGGGAAGGCGCAGACTCGATGGACCAAATGGCCTTTTCTGCACTGTAAGGATTATATGATTCTAGTATATCACCGAAAAGGATTAGTACTTGGGTAGGTTTCTCCGTCCCGCCACACGCTGTCAGGAGCCTCTGGGAAATCAGTCCTTATCTCACTATCATCCCATGAATGAATATAAAAAACATTGAGTTTCCAGATATTATGCATCACAAATACAAATGTGAACATGTTCATGAGAAAAATGAAATGGATGCAACATGGCAAACCTGCAGTAAGAGAAGGTAACAGTAAGTAACAGGCTGAAAGTTGGGCAGCATGGTAGCATAGTGGTTAGCACAGTTGCTTCACAGCTCCAGGGTCCTAGGTTCGATTCCTGGCTTGCGTCGCTGACTGTGTGGAGTCTGCACGTTCTCCCAGTGTGTGCATGGGTTTCCTCCGGGTGATCGGGTTTCCTCCCACAGTCCAAAGATGTGCAGGTTAGGTGGATTAGCCATGATAAATTACCCTTAGTGTCTAAAAAGGTTGGGTGGGATTATTGGGTTATGGGGATAGGGTGGATGTGTGGGCTTGGGTAGGGTGCCCTTTCCAACGGCTGGTACAGACTTGATAGGCCGAATGGCCTCCTTCTGCACTATAAATTCTATGATTCTATAACACTCCTAAATACAGCAGCAAAATCTCCCAAAAGTATCTCTGGGTGACTAGAAGCTTCAATAATTTCATTGGACAATTGACGGACCATGTTTACTTGTGAAATTATCTCCAATGGATTATACTTTCTACCACCGTCAATGAAATTTTAGTTATTTTTACCACATTTTGTTGTTCTTCAATCCACCCTGAGGGAATCTGACAAAAACAGAAAATGCTGGATAGAGTTAAATTGCATCGACCTGAGCGCAAATGGCAACATGGGTGTGAATCCCGTGAGAGAGATGTGCAGGTTAGGTGGATTGGCCTTGCTAAATTGCCCCTTAGTGTCCAAAGATGTGCAGGTTAGATGAGGTTATGGGGCTAGGGTGGTGGAGTGGGCCTTGGTAGGGTGTTCTTTCAGAGGGTTGGTGCAGACTCAATGGGCCGAATGGCCTCCTTTTGCACTGTAGAGACTCTATATAGTCTAAAAACAAGATTCTCACTGACGAGATCTCATGGTGCGATTGTCCCTGCCCCTCACTTTTGATGTAAGAAGGTTCCTGCCCAGGGAGGTCGAGAACCTCGGGCGAAATTCTCCCCAAACGATGTCCGCCGACTGGCGCCCAAAACGGCACCAATCAGACGGGCATCGTGCCGCCCCGAAGGTGCGGAATGCTCCTCATCTTTGGGGGCCGAGCCCCAACATTGAGGGGCTAGGCCGACGCCGGAGGGATTTCCGCCCCGCCAGCTGGCGGAAACGGCCTTTGTTGCCCCGCCAGCTGGCGCGGAAATAACATCTCGGGGCGGCGCATGCGCGGGAGTGTCAGCGGCCGCTGACAGTTTCCCGCACATGCGCAGTGGAGGGAGTCTCTTCCGCCTCCGCCATGGTGGAGACCGTGGCGGAGGCGGAAGGGAAAGAGCGCCCCCACGGCACAGGCCCGCCCACGGATCGGTGGGCCCCGATCGCGGGCCAGGCCACCGTGAGGGCACCCCCGGGGCCTGATCGCCCGCGCCCCCCCTAGGACCCCGGAGCCCGCCCACGCCGCCTTGTCCCGCCGTTCAAAAGGTGGTTTAATCCACGCCGGCGGGACAGGCAATTTATCTGCGGGACTTCGGCCCACCTGGGCCGGAGAATCCAGCGGGGGGGCCCGCCAACCGGCGCGGCCCGATTCCCACCCCCGCCGAATATCCGGTACCGGAGGCTTCGGCAACCGGCGGGGGCGGGATTCACGGCAGCCCCCGGCGATTCTCAAACCCGGCGGGGGGTCGGAGAATGACGCCCCTCATCATCATCCCATTAGCGAGCTGCCTCACTATATCATCTCCCCACATTGGGATTTCCCCCTCACCGACGTGACATCACATTTCCGAGGTTTACAACAGGTTCGGAGCAACATGAACCAGGAAAAGGGACCTCACCGGGGTGCACAGGTAACTACAGCCCCCAACGGAGAGGGACATAGCCAGGCAGTGCCCTGCCAGTGCCCCCTGGCATTGCCCTGTGAAGCAAAAGTGCTAACCACTGTGCTACAAGCCACCATATCAGCCATGATTGAATGGTGGAGCAGACTCGATGGGCCGAGTGGCCTAATTCTGCTCCTTTGTCTTATGGTCTTATGGAGTTTTTCCTTCTGAGCTCTGGAGACAATATGGCTGTGCAGCTGGCGCCTGGTCTGGCAAGAAGCATTCTGCCCGTGACTTTGAGTCCAATATGACTCTTCCTCGGAACTGGATTGGATATTATTCCCCCAACTTTCGAATACATGCTCATGTGAGAAATGGCCAGTTTGGTCAGCAGTAGAGGGCAGCCACCACTCAGCACCCTTTAGTCACCCTCAGCATGGAACCTAAATGTGTAGGACTCTTCCCACAAACATGGTTTTATCTGAAGCCATTTCCCACCAATAAAGGTTGTGCAATGTACGTGCTTCATATTTATTCAATGATTATTAGCATTGCTTCAGTCTGATCTTAGTGGAGCTTTTTTTGTTCTTTAATTGTGACTCTTTATGTTTTCAGTATTTTCCAGTTGTGTAACAGCACAGACAGATTGCTCTCAACGAGCATGTTACCCCACACCAGGAGATCTAGTCATAGGTCGAGTGGATAAACTACAAGCTTCATCTACATGTGGTCTTTATGCATCTGAGAGATACTGCAGCCCAAAGATGTACTACGGACGGGTCAGTAATATTGGTACTACTAACTTGTTCCTGGGTTGTTGGCTATTATCAATAATCTGCACAATTTTAAACATCCTCATTGATCATTAATTAATCTGACGACCAAATGGGCAATTTTGCGGAAATCTCTGGAGCATTTCTGACCTGCAAATTGGTCCTGTGTAAGATGCAATAGATTCTTTTGACCAATTTAAGTTGATTTACAAAATACATCTATTCAATAGCACTTGTGAATGTATCCCAGACATTGAAGAGATACTTTAGCTTTACCTTTCTTATGTATTTTCCAGCATTTTACCATAACAGATGGAAAAATTCTGATGAAAACTGTTAGGGACAGGAGGGGGATTAATTTAGACCGAGAGGCCGGCCCACCGATTGGTGGGCCCCGTTTGAGGGCCAGGCCACCTCGGACCCACCCTCCCCCACCCCCACCCACGACCCTTCAACACTCAGCCTCAGGATCACAGAATCCCGCCCTGTGTATTTCTAAATGCTCTGCTATTACACGCGTTATAGTGTGTAATAGTGAGAGAGGTTTCATGGAAATGTTCAAAAGTATGGGCCGGGATTCTCCGTTTTGCCAGCGCCCGGGGGTTTCCCGATGGCGTGGGGCTGCCCACGATGGGAAACCCCAGTGACGAGCCGGCGTAACGGAGAATCCCGCCGGTGGGTCGGGGCAGAAATGTGGCGGGACGGAGAATCCAGCCCCAGGGGCGTCATTCTCCGACCCCCCGCCGGGTCGGAGAATGGCCGTTGGCCACCGTGAATCCCGCCCCCACCCCCGCCGAAGTCTCCGGTACCGGAGATTGGGCGGGGGCGGGAATCGGGCCGCGCCGGTTGGTGGGACCCCCCGCTCAATTCTCCGGCCCGGATGGGCCGAAGTCCCGCCCAGAAATTGCCTGTCCCGCCGGCGTAAATTAAAGCTGGCATTTACCGGCGGGACCAGGCGGCGTGGGCGGGCTCCGGGGTCCTGTGGGGGGTGCGGGGCGATCTGACCCCGGGGGGTGCCCCCACGGTGGCCTGGCCCGCGATCGGGGCCCACCGATCCGCGGGCGGGCCTGTGCCGTGGGGGCACTCTTTCCCTTCCGCCTCCGCCACGGCCTCCACCATGGCGGAGGCGGAAGAGACTCTCCCCACTGTGCATGCGCGGAAAACTGACAGCGGCCGCTGACGCTCCCGCGCATGTGCTGCCCCGACATGTCATTTCCGCGCCAGCTGGCGGGGCAACAAACGCCATTTCCGCCAGCTGGCGGGGTGGAAATCCCTCCGGCGTCGGCCTAGCCCCTCAATGTTGGGGCTAGGCTGCCAAAGATGCGGAGCATTCCGCACCTTTGGGCCGGCGCGATGCCCGTCTGATTGGCGCCGTGTTTGGTGCCAGTCGGCGGACATCGCGCCGTTGGGGGAGAATTTCGCCCCGGTAGTGGAGAATCCCGATAGCGGAGAATCCTGACAGTGGGGAATCCTGACAGGGAAGAACCCCGACAGGAGAATCCCGACAGCGGAGAATCCCGACAGCGGAGATTCCCGATAGTGGAGTATCCCAAGAGCGGAGATTCCCGACAGCGGGGAATCCAGCCCAGTACAGTTGCCTGAGTCTATGAATTATATAAATGTACTCTTTGGTTCTTTAACTAACTCAGACACATCATGCAGCACTGGGCATTTTTGCGAATTCAATGATGTTTATCGATCTGAGTTACTCTGGATTGTTATCCCACTTTGAGCCAGCCTTGTGACTTTTAAGTTGTAATCCAATATTTCTGTTTGGTTTCTCTGATCTAATTATTGCCTCACCCACTTTCTTTTCACTCTGTTGGATATTAAAGGAAATAAATGCAGACTGTTGGGCGAGGCTTTTTATTGAATCAGCAGAGGTGTGTCTCAGTTCTGTCTATCCAAAGGCCCGTTCATTTCACAGTGTGCTCACTGGCAACAGTTTAACCCATTCAGGATTTAACATGAGCATTTGAGCACTGAAAAATATACTATTCGTTATAGCCTAGTCACCATAATTAGTATAGGTTGCAGTTTTAGAGCTTTGGTGAAAAACCTGAAGCCATAACGTCCTGCGTAATATTAACTGGGCAATTCCATGTTAATCACTGCAGTGTTGACCTGATCCCCTGTGTATTATTTAAATCAAACTTAATGTTAAAATAATACTCTGTACAATAGATGTGAAAAAATGTTGGTAAGAATGAAAATGTGTTATGTAATTTGCATATATCCAGTTGAATATTGAATAATCTTATTGAATAATCTTATAAATGTGAATTAACCACAGGTCCCCCACTTATTGAAATGTAGGCATCAATCTGCATAATTTACAAACAACTCCAAATGGAATTGAATATCTCAATAATATTAATTAAACAATGAAAATGATATGGATTAGTGGAAATTTGGTGTTGAATTTATTATAAATTATTGGATAATTTGTATGAAATAACTTTTGAGTTGAGTGGAGAGGCTGAATTGATTAAGTTTATAATATTTTATATATAATTACTATCTTTCTAACTGAAAGAATCCTATTGAAACGCTTGACACAGCCAGATTGAGTGAGAGAATATTTTTGAGTATATTTTTTGAATATATTTGAGCTCGAGAATATTTTAGGACATGTATATGCATTTTGAATTCTTTCGACATGATTACATGCTGATTATTTTTTTGGAAAACAATCCAGCAGATTGATCACAGAGCTAACAAAGTGCAAAATGATGCAATCGGTGATACAAGAGAGACCCGAATGACTAAGCCACTCACAACACAGGACACAGAAAATAATATAATATATATCTCAAAATAGCACAGTTGGAGAGAAGGAATATTTCTATGATCTGGCTTCTGTGTTGCAAATGACATATCAGGGGCGACATTCTCCGACCCCCCGCCGGGTCGGAGAATCGCCGGGGGCTGGCGTGAATCCCGCCCCCGCTGGTTGCCGAAGTCTCCGGCACCGGATATTCGGCGGGGGCGGGAATTCTCCGGCCCAGATGCGCCGATAAATTGCCTGTCCCGCTGGCATAAGTTAAATCACCTACCTTACCGGCGAGACAAGGCAGCGTGGGCGGGCTCCGGGGTCCTGGGGGGGGCGCGGGGTGATCTGACCCCGGGGGGTGCCCCCACGGTGGCCTGGCCCGCGATCGGGGCCCACCGATCCGCGGGCGGGCCTGTGCCGTGGGGGCACTCTTTCCCTTCCGCCTCCGCCACGGTCTCCACCATGGCGGAGGTGGAAGAGACTCCCTCCACTGCGCATGCGTGGGAAACTGTCAGCGTCCGCTGACGCTCCCGCGCATGCGCCGCCCGGAGATGTCATTTCCGCGCCAGCTGGCGGGGCACCAAAGGCCGTTTCCGCCAGCTGGCGGGGCGGAAATTCCTCCGGCGTCGGCCTAGCCCCTCAATGTTGGGGCTCGGCCCCCAAAGATGCGGAGCATTCTGCACCTTTGGGGCGGCGCGATGCCCGTCTGATTGGCGCCGTTTTGGGCGCCAGTCGGCGGACATCGCGCCGTTTCCGGAGAATTCCGCCCTAGTTATGGACAAAACTCATTATCAACGGAAGACAGCTCATATTAAAATTCTAGAATCGTAGTTCAAGTTAATAGTCTGGGTTAGGTGTGCCCACTGTGTTT
Organism: Scyliorhinus torazame; assembly: GCF_047496885.1. Classification (NCBI taxonomy): domain Eukaryota; kingdom Metazoa; phylum Chordata; class Chondrichthyes; order Carcharhiniformes; family Scyliorhinidae; genus Scyliorhinus; species Scyliorhinus torazame. The sequence continues at coordinate 958,808 of NC_092723.1, forward strand.
ACTCCCCTCTCTTGATGACATTGATGTAGTTATTGACATATAGATGGTGAGAGATGTGAAATAGAAAACCTTCCCGAATTTTACTGAACAATAGTGTAATGATGCACTTTCAGGAACCTCAGTAGTGAGAAACAAGGGATTTATTAACAAGTCATGTAGAGCAGCAGCATGTTTACAACTAATTCTAGGATACCTCTGCCCAGGTGAAAACTCCTTCCCCTGGAGTGATTCCACGCTCTGGATCCCAATTGGTCACCCAGGCCAGGTGACCTTTACTCAGCTGTGTTTCCTCGTGGACAATCACCATGAATAGCAAATGACAGAAACCGTCTCTTTGACAAGTGCTCGTAAATTGTTTAGTTAGTCACCTTGTGGGGAATGTATTCACCTAATGCATGAGCTGTCTGTTTGATACTGTAACCTATGACCTGGAAGTGGTGATACAAGCTACTTCCAGGTCCTGTACTGTAACCCTGGTGGGCTCCGCCCTCACCGGGGCCATATATAGACCGGCCATCTGTGGGTGGCACTCATCTGTGCAACCGACTCTGGCTAGACAAGTTCATCAATCTCTCGGTGAATTGACAATACATCACACCTCAAATAAGTTGATTGAAATGTTGGCCTAGCCAGTGATACCCACATCCCATAGGGCTACACGGTGGCACAGTGGTTAGCACTATTGCTTCACAGCTCCAGGGTCCCAGGTTCGATTCCCGGCTTGGGTCGCTGTCTGTGCGGAGTCTGCATGTTCTCCCCGTGTGGGTTTCCTCCGGGTGCTCCGGTTTCCTCCCACAAGTCCCGAAAGATGTGCTGTTAGGTGAATTGGACATTCTGTATTCTCCCTCTGTGTCCCCGAACAGGCGCCGGAATGTGGCGACTCGGGGCTTTTGACAGTAACTTCATTGCAGCGTTAATGTGAGCCTACTTGTGACAATAAAGATTATTATTATTAAATTAGGAAAGAATGAGGGCCAGGATTCTCCATTTGCCGATGCCGAAATGGCGAAACGCGATTGGGCGGAGAATAGGTTCCGATGCCAAAATCGTGGCGGGCGCCAATTTGACGGCAAATCGCAATTCTCCATCACCTCGACAGCGGCATCAATGCATACTGGAACGCACGTACAATAAAAATCGTTTACATATCATTAGCCACCACATCAGCTTTACGGTTGGGGCCGTGGTGCATAGCCCTGGCGAGGGCAATGCCAGCCAATGGTACCTCTGGCATTGGGGCACCAGAGCCTGAGGTCTCCATGGTGCCAGCCACCGATGGGTCCAGGACTGCGGGGAGTGGGGAGCGGGGGGGAAGGGAAATGTGGGGGCAGGGTCCGGTGTAGCGCGGTAGACCTGGTTGGGCACGGGGGGGGTACGCACCATGCTAACCTATGCTAACATGTCGGCCTTTTGCCCCCTGCCAACAATGGATATTGGAATTCAACCAGAAATGGTGGCCTTCCTGCTGGTCGTCGCAACTCTGGGGGATGCCCTGCGGCTGTACGAGCTGGAGCTGGTCGAGGAGGAAGCTGCATCAATGGAGCGGCCAGCAGAGGACCGTGCTGCAGAGGCCTGCTGCGCCCTCCACAACATCGCGCAGTAGAGGGGTGATGCGCTGGAGGAAGAGGTGGAAGACAAGGCCTCGTCCGACGGGGAGGGTGCGGAGAAGGGCAAGGATGGGCAGGACATGGGGCCGAGGCAAGCACAGGAGGCTGCACGATATGTGCGCCAGAGCCAATGGTGGAGGGGGGGGGGGGGGGACTGGCCAGGGGAATTGGCACCACAAGTCACCACGCCCCCTCAGTCCCCCCTCCCCTCCCACCCACCCCCCGCCTACAACCCCCTCCGCGATACCTACCTGCCACATTATGGATGGAGGCCCTGGGGTGACAATAACAGCAGCTCTGGTCCATGAGATGGAGGATGGTGGCAACCCGCTCTGCGATGAGCTCTGGTGTTCCACATCGTTTGACAGTGTCTGACTCCTGCCCACGGTAGCACTTCCCACCTTCCACTGGGTGATTTCTGCTTGCGAGCCGGCCATTCCATCACACGGTCCCATCGAGTCCCCTGGGGTGACAGTGGTGGGGATGGTCAAGGGAGTGGGTGTGGAGCCCAGGCCACCCAGAGGGTGTGCCCATTCCCCCCCTTCCTGGCCAGCCCAGACCAGCCCACCCCTCACACCCGTCTGACTAGTACCCTGCACTTGTGCCAACGTAACTGGTGTCTAACCTTCTTGCCTTACGCTACATCTAGGTGGTTCCCCAGACAGCACAGCAGATGTGGAGGCGGCCTGCTGTGATTCCCACCCTGCGACCTGCCAGGCGTTGGCTGGCGTTTTCTGGGGCGACCCAGCCTGGATGTACCCGGTTGCTGCTCGGGTATCCCAGGTGGCGTGGTACCGCCCCGATTTGCCCGCTGCCCACAAGATGCACCAGGGACAGGAGAAGAGGAGTCACTAGAACGGGCCCCATCACCTCCTGCTCCCTTGGGGTGCCCAATAGCCCCCGGGATATTCCATGGGACAGGAGTGCAAGTTGAGCCATTCACTGAGGCTCCCCCACCATCTGGCGCTGCCAGTCCTGGAGGCCCGCTCTGGTCTCGACCAGGGTCTTCACGGTCACAGCCATGGAGCAGAGGGAGTGGACCATCTCCATCTGGGTCTGCACCACATCACGCTGCGACTGTGCCACCACCCTGAGGGTCTGTGTCGCATCAGCCAGTGACTGCGCCATCTCTCTCTGGGAGTTGGCCATCTCCCTCTGGGTCTGCGCCACATCAGCCAACGCCTGAGCAATGCCGCCGACATTCCCAGCCATGGCCTGCTGTGACTGGGCCACGCTGAGGAGAGCTGCTGCGATGATGTCCAGATGGCCCTGGCATATGTTTGCCTGTGAGTGGGCAGCCCTGTCCTGGGCCTCAGCCAGCACCGGCACAGAATTCCCCAGGCCTTGACATGCTGATCCATGGCCGAAACCAGTGCCCCCAATGCCTCCACCGCGGACGCCACCTGTGCGGTGTTGGCATGGGTGGCACGCATAACCGGCACCATCACCTGCTCCTGCACGCGGTTGGACTCATCCACCTGCGCCTGCAGGTGCTGGATGCTTGCCGCCAACCCCTCATGTAGTCCCTAGCTCTGTGACTGCATCTCCACAATCGATGGGACTGTCTGTTCCAGAAGACCGAGACCCGTCTGGACAGCAGCTAGTCCCTGGGGTCGTCCTGCCCTCCGACCATCCGCCCCTCGGGTGTTCCTACTTCCACCTGCTGTACCGGACCGACTGTGTGGTCAGCACCAGAGAGTGTCCCAGGAGTCTCTTCACTAAAATGCCAACCGAGCTGAGTGTCTCTGGGATGGTGAAGGGTGTTGGGACAGCTGCGATGGGAAATCTGTGTCCTCTTCCGACCCGAGTTTCGGGGCATCTCCCAGGGCTGCGGCTGCCCTCCGGATTGGGAAGGGGTCGGATGGACTGGGAAAATCCAGGTTGGTAGTGGATCCCAAGGAAAGGAATTTGTGGAATGCCTAAGAGATTTTTTTTTGGAGCAGGCAATTCTGGATTTGGTGATATGTAATGAGGCAGACTTGATTAGTAAACTTAAGGTGAAGGAACCCTTAGGGAGCAGTGACCACAATATGATAGAATTTACCCTGCAGTTTGAGAGGGAGAAGCTGCAATCAGATGTAACGGTATTACAATTAAATAAGGGTAACTACAAAGACATGAGGGAGGAGCAGGCCAGAGTTGATTGGAAGGGGAGCCTAGCAGGGAAGACAGTGGAACAGCATTGGCTGAGTTTTTTGTGGTTATTCAGGAGGCACAATAGAAATTCATCCCAAGGAGGAGGAAACATGCTAAGGGGAGGACAAGGAATCCATGGCTGACGAGGGAAGTTAAGGACAGCATGAAAGCAAAGGAAAAAGCATACATGTTAGGGTTAGGGTAACCCTAACCCTAACCCTAACCTGATGGTCTACACCCCAGGGTCCTAAAAGAGATAACTGAGGAGATTGTGGAGGCATTAGTGGTGATCTTGAAGGAATCACTGGAGGCAGAAAGGGGCCCAGAGGACTGGAAAGTGGCTAATGTAACACCGCGGTTTAAGAAAGGAGAAGGCAGTAGATGTGAAATTATAGGCCGGTTAGCCTGACTTTGGTCATTGGAAAGATTTTAGAGTCCGTTATTAAAGATGAGATCGCGGAGTGCTTGGAAGTGCATGGTAAAATAGGACTGAGTCAGCACGGCTTCGTCAAGGGGAGGTCATGTCTGACAAATCTGTTAGAGTTCTTTGAGGAGGTAACAAGGAAGTTAGACAAAGGAGAACCAGGGGATGTGATTTATTTAGATTTCCAGAAGGCTTTTGACAAGGTGCCGCATAGGAGACTGTTAAGGGTAAAATCCTGGCTGACTGGCAGAAGGCAGAGAGTGGGAATAAAGGGGTCTTTTTCAGGATGGCAGCCGGTGACTAGTGGTGTGCCTCAGGGGTCTGTGCTGGGACCACAACTTTTCACAATATACATTAATGATCTGGAAGAAGGTACTGAAGGCACTGTTGCTAAGTTTGCAGATGATACAAAGATCTGTAGAGGGACAGGTAGTATTGAGGAAGCAGGCGGGCTGCAGAAGGACTTGGACAGGCTAGGAGAGTGGGCAATGAAGTGGCAGATGGAATACAATGTGGAAAAGTGTGAGGTTATGTACTTTGGAAGGAGGAATGGAGGCATAGACTATTTTCTGAATGGGAAGATGCTTCGGAAATCACAAACGGAATTGGGAATCCTTGTTCACGATTCTCTTAAGGTTAACGTGCAGGTTCAGTCGGCAGTTAGGAAGGCAAATGCAATGTTAACATTCATGTCAAGAGGGCTGGAATACAAGAGCAGAGATCTGGGACGTCATTCTCCGACTCCCCAGCGGGTCGGAGAATGGCCGTTGGCCGCCGTAAATCCCGCCCCCGCCGGTTGCCGAAGTCTCCGGTACCGGATATTCGGCGGGGGCGGGAATCGGGCCGCGCCGGTTGGCGGGCCCCCCCGCTAGATTCTCCTGCCCGGATGGGCCGAAGTCCCACCGATAAATTGCCTGTCCCGCCGGCGTAAATTAGAGTACCTATTTACCGGCGGGACAAGGCGGCGTGGGTGGGCTCCAGGGTCCTGGGGGGGGCGCGGGGCGATCTGACCCCGGGGGGTGCCCCCACGGTGGCCTGGCCCGCGATCGGGGCCCACCGATCTGCGGGCGGGCCTGTGCCGTAGGGGCACTCTTTCCCTTCCGCCTCTGCAACGGTCTCCACCATGGCGGAGGCAGAAGAGACTCTCCCCACTGCGCATGTGCGGGAGACTGTCAGCGGCCGCTGACGCTCCCGTGCATGCGCCGCCCGGGGATGTCATTTCCGCACCAGCTGGCGGGGCAACAAAGGCCGTTTCCGCCAGCTGGCGGGGCGGAAATCCCTCTGGCGCCAGCCTAGCCCGTCAATGTTGGGACTCGGCCCCCAAAGATGCGGAGCATTCCACACCTTTGGGGCGGCGCGATGCCCGTCTGATTGGCGCTGTTTTGGGCGCCAGTCGGAGGACATCGCGCCGTTTGGGGAGAATTTCGCCCCAGGTTCCTTGTAACCACGGGTGGGATTCTGTAGGAATCAGCGGGGCGGGCAACTCCAGCACCGAGGAGTGGGGTGAATCACTCCGGCGTCGGGCCGCCCCAAAGGTGCGGAATCCTTGGCTAGCCCGGCGCCAGAGTGGTTTGCGCTGTGCCGGCCGGCGGAGATGGGGATTGGCACCACGCCAACTGGCGCCGAAGGGACTCCGCCGGCCGGCTCGAGTTAATGCGTGCGCGGGAGCGCCAGCATGTGCTGGCATCATCCCAGTACATGTGCAGGGGGGGTTCATCTCCGTGTCGGCCATCGTGGAGGATCACAGCGGCCGACACGGAAGAATAGAGTGCCCCCTCAGCACCGGCCCGCCCGCAAATCGGTGGGTCCCGATCGCGGGCCAGGCCACCGTGAGGGTACCCCCCGGGGCCACATCCCCCCGCACCCCCCCGAGGACCCTGGAGGCCGCCTGCGCAGCCAGGTCCCGCTGTAATATATGCTGGCGGGACTGGCCGAAAACAGGCGGCCACTCGGCCCATCGAGGGCTGGAGAATCGCCGGGGCGGGGTCGCTGCCAGCGGCCGCTGACCGGCGCGGCGCCATAAACCCCCCCCCGCCAAATCCCCAGCGCCAGAGAATTCGGCAGCCGGCGTGGGCGGGGGGTCGGAGAATCCCGGCCTATCTCTCAGTAATTCCACTAAATCCACCAAATGAGGGCTGGTTTAGCTCAGTGGGCTAGACAGAATAAGGCCAGCAGCGTGGGTTCAATTCCCATACTAGCTGAGAATTCTGAATTCTCCCTCCATGTACCCGAACAGGCACCGGAATATGGCGACTAGGGGCTTTTCACAGTAACTTCATACTTGTGACAATAAAAGATTATTATTATCATCATCATATCCTTCTGTCTCTATTTGTGTTGTTAAATCATTTTTATTCTGAATGCTCCCTCCCCCTATTCATTTTAAAGCCCTATCTACAGCCCTAGTTATGTGATTCGTCAGGACTCTGGACCCAGCATACTTCAGGTGAAGGCTGTCCCATCGGAACAGCTCCCTCCTTCCCCATTTCTGGTACCAAGGTCCCATGAGTTCAAACCCATTTCTCCCACACCAACCTTTGAACCACACATTTACCTCTTTAATCTTTTTGACTCTGTGCCAATTAGCTCGTGGCACAGGTAGTAATCCGTAGGTTATTAAGTTTTTGGTTTTGCTTTTTAATTTAGCTCCGAGCTGCTCATATTCCCTTAGCAGAACCTCTGTCCTTGTTCTACCTATGTCACTGGTACCTACGTGGACCACGATAACTGGACCTTTCCTTTCTCACTCCAAATTCTTCTGCAGCTGAGATGAGATATCCCGAACCCTGGCACCAGGCAGGCAACACAGCCTTCGGAATTCTCGATCCTGGTCACAGAGAACAGTCTCTATTCCCTTAACTATACTATCCCCAACACAATTGCATTTCTTTTTTCTCCCCCACACTTGAACAGCTCCCTGTACCACGGTGCTGGGGTCAGTTTACTCATCCTCCCCACAGTCCCCGTTCCAGTCCACACAGGGAACAGGAATCTCAAATCTGTACGACAAGGAAAGGGACTGAAGCTTCTTCAACCCGAGCTTGAAATATCCCCTGCACAATCCCATCTTTGACTATTGCAACATTCCTATATTAAATAGATCATCGGGTTAAGGTACGGACCAATTCTTGTTTACTTTAGTGCACTAATGGTTCATGAATTACAGCAATTCTGTGCCAACAGCACTTTAGCTGAAGGCGAAGACTCAATAAAGAATGAATAAAACATTCATCTTTTTATCATTTGTAGGGGAAAAAAGAGACTATCTTATAAAAAGTGAAATAATCCAGTGAAATGACTTTTATTTTGTGCCTCAGGATGTACTGCAGTGCTGCGTGTGTGATTCTAGGAATGAATACAATCCTGTATATTTCACAAACAGCTATCGAATTAAGAATGTGGTTCCTTCAGGTGCATTGAGGAGCTGGTGGCAATCAGAAAATGGTAAGATTAGCATTTATTTTATTTAAAGAGCACAGTTAAAAAAGGCATCATGTTTTCATGGAATTCTATTCCTATATTGACAACCTCATACCAAAATGACCCTGTTCGAAGCAGAACCAGAATTCGATAGTTTTGAAGTGGGTTCAATTGTTGGAATTGCCAGCAGCACACCAAAGTCCTGTACTGTAGCAGACAATTTATTAACTCTGAGGTCAAGGTCATTAGCTCAGCCTCCAGATATTTAGTTTATTTCATTATTCTGTAACATAAGGGCCCATTGCATAATTTTGGCTTCACACAAAAAGTCTAGCCATCTTGGAAACTGTGAATGTCCGTGAGGACTTCCCTGAGAAATGGCCTGATAGCCCCAACAGAGGGGAACATCGGGCCTGTTAGACTAAGCTGACTAACTTTTGAAGCCTGCTCATTCTCATTGGTTGAGTTTCATCAATTGTCAGATGTGCAGTGGGTTCAATGGCGAATGCATCTGAACAGATATATACACAGTTGACCAGGAATGATTTGGGGCTGGCTTGCAGATGGGAAAGGGCTGCTGGGTTGACCATTGCATTTGGGAAAGGAGACACATGGAGAAAGTTTTGTCCTCTGGCATCGCATCGCACTCAACTGAAAAAAATTATGGAATTTGATTGGAAAAGGTAAAGTTCAGTGAGATATTAGCTGGGCAGACAAATCAATAAATACATCACTGGGTCAACAGGAAGAAATCTCCAAATATGGCATTGAAGGGTGGAATCTCTGGTCACCTCAGCGCTCATCATCCAATTAAGGGCAGTTGGTGGGAAAGCCCAATGGGAGGGGGGCGCAGGCCTCCAGCTGGCAGACTCACGGGAGGAGACAGGTGATGAAGAGGGAATGCACAAAGAGGCCTCAAAATGGAGACCCGGGAAGGCCACAGATTTCTCACATGATTCTAGAGCTAGAAAATGTTACACTAACAGAGAGCAGTGGGACCATAAATAGATTTAAGCATCGATCAAAGCAGGAAAAATCCAACTTGCCCCATTATCCCATCATACGCTCTCGATCATAAGCAAAGTGAAGAAAAGTGTCATCAATAGTGTTCTCAAGCAACACTTACTCTCTAATAACCTGCTGACTAATACTTTGGAAATCTTCCATCAGGACCACATGGTTCCAGAACTCATTGTAGCCTTGGCTACCGTGCCACCGTGCCGCCATGCCACCATGACACCGTGCCACCGTGCTACCATGCCGCCAAACTACCATGCCACCGTGCCACCGTCCTACCATGCCACCGTCCTACCATGCCACCGTCCTACCATGCCACCGTGCTACAATGCCACCGTGCTACCATGCCACCGTGCCACCGTCCTACCATGCCACCGTCCTACCATGCCACCGTGACACCGAGCTATCGTGTTACCGTGCTACCGTGCCACCGTGCCACCGTGCCACCGTGACACCGAGCTATCGTGTTACCGTCCTACCATGCCACCGTCCTACCATGCCACCGTGACACCGAGCTATCGTGTTACCGTGACACCGTGACACCGTGCTACCGTGACACCGTGCTACCATGCCACCGTGCCACCGAGCTACCGTGCCACCGTGCCACCATGCCACCGTGACACCGAGCTATCGTGTTACCGTGCTACCGTGCCACCGTGCCACCGTGCCACCATGCCACCGTGCCACCGTGCTACCGTGCCACCGTGCTAACGTGCTACCATGCCACCGTGCCACCGTGCTACCGTGCCACCGTGCCACCATGCTATGGTGCTACCGTGCCACCGTGCCACCATGCCACCGTGCCACCGTGCTACCGTGCTACTGTGCTATGGTGCTACCGTGCCACCGTGCCACCATGCCACCGTGCTACCGTGCTACCGTGCTACCATGCCACCGTGCCACCGTGCTACCATGCCACCGTGCCACCGTGCTATGGTGCTACCGTGCCACCGTGCCACCGTGCCACCGTGCTAACGTGCTACCATGCCACCGTGCCACCGTGCTACCGTGCCACCGTGCCACCGTGCTATGGTGCTACCGTGCCACCATGCCACCATGCCACCGTGCCACCGTGCTACCGTGCTACTGTGCTATGGTGCTACCGTGCCACCGTGCCACCATGCCACTGTGCTACTGTGCCACCATGCTACCATGCCACTGTGCCACCATGCCGCTGTGCCACCAGGCTACCATGCCACCGTGCCACTGTGCCACCAGGCTACCATGCCACCGTGCCACCATGCCACCATGCCACCGTGCCACTGTGCCACCGTGCCATTGTGCCACCATGATATCGTGCCACCGTGCTACCGTGCCATTGTGCCACCACGCTATCATGCCACCATGCCACTGTGCCACCGTGCCACCATGCTATCATGCCACCATGCCACTGTGCCACCGTGCCACCATGCCATTGTGCCACCATGCCACCGTGCCACCATGCCACCGTGCTACCATGCCATGGTGCCACCGTGCTACTGTGCTAGCATGCCACCGTGCCACCGTGCCACTGTGCCACCGTGCCATGGTGCCACCGTGCTACTGTGCTACCATGCCACCGTGCTACCATGCCACTGTGCCACCGTGCCACCGTGACACCGTGACACCATGCTACCATGCCACCATGCCACCGTGCTACCATGCCACCGTGCTACCGTGCCACCGTGCTACCATGCCACCGTGCCACTGTGCCACCGTGCTACCATGCCACCATGCTATCGTGCCTCCGTTCTATCGTGCCACCGTGCCACCGTGCTACCGTGCTACTGTGCTACCGTGCCACTGTGCCACTGTGCCACCGTGCTACCGTGCCACTGTGCTACCGTGCTACCGTGCCACCGTGCTACCATGCCACCGTGCAACCGTGCCACCGTGCTACCGTGCCACTGTGCTACCGTGCCACCGTGCCACCATGCCACTGTGCAACCGTGCCACCATGCCACCGTGCCACCGTGCCACCGTGCTACCATGCCACCATGCAACCGTGCCACCGTACCACTGTGCAACCGTGCCACCATGCCACCGTGCCACCGTGCTACCGTGCTACCGTGCCACCGTGCCACTGTGCCACCGTACCACTGTGCAACCGTGCCACCATGCCACCGTGCCACCGTGCTACCGTGCTACCGTGCCACCGTGCCACTGTGCCACTGTGCCACCGTGCCACTGTGCTACCGTGCCACCATGCCACCGTGCCACTGTGCAACCGTGCTACCATGCCACCGTGCAACCGTGCTACCGTGCTACCGTGCCACCGTGCCACTGTGCCACTGTGCCACCGTGCCACTGTGCTACCGTGCCACCATGCCACCGTGCTACCATGCCACCGTGCAACCGTGCTACCGTGCAACCGTGCTACCATGCCACCGTGCAACCGTGCTACCGTGCTACCGTGCCACCGTGCCACTGTGCCACTGTGCTACCGTGCCACCGTGCCACTGTGCTACCGTGCCACCATGCCACCGTGCCACTGTGCTACCGTGCTACCGTGCCACCATGCCACCGTGCTACCATGCCACCGTGCCACCATGCCACCGTGCCACCGTGCTACCGTGCCACCATGCCACTGTGCCACCATGCTACCGTGCCACCATGCCACCGTGCCACCATGCCACCGTGCCACCGTGCTACCATGCCACCGTGCAACCGTGCCACCGTGCTACCGTGCCACCGTGCCACTGTGCTACCGTGCCACCGTGCCACCGTGCCACTGTGCTACCGTGCCACCATGCCACCGTGCTACCATGCCACCGTGCCACCGTGCCACTGTGCTACCGTGCCACTGTGCCACCGTGCCACTGTGCCACCGTGCCACCATGCCACAGTGCCACCATGCCACCGTGCTACCATGCCACCGTGCCACCGTGCCACTGTGCTACCGTGCCACCGTGCTACCATGCCATTGTGCCACCGTGCCACTGTGCCACCGTGCCACTGTGCTACCGTGCCACCGTGCCACCGTGCTACCATGCCACCGTGCTACTGTGCTACCGTGCCACCGTGCCACTGTGCCACCGTGCCACCGTGCTACCGTGCTACCCTGCTACCATGCCACCATGCCACCATGCCACCATGCCACCATGCTACTGTGCTACCGTGCCACCGTGCTACCATGCCACCATGCCACCGTGCTACCGTGCTACCCTGCTACCATGCCACCATGCCACCATGCCACCATGCTACTGTGCCACCATGCTACCGTGCCACCGTGCTACCATGCCACCATGCCACCGTGCCACCATGCTACCGTACCACTGTGCCACCGTGCTACTGTGCTACCGTGCCACTGTGCTACCGTGCCACTGTGCCACCGTGCTACTGTGCTACCGTGCCACTGTGCTACCGTGCTACTGAGCTACCGTGCCACTGTGCTACCGTGCCACTGTGCCACCGTGCTACTGTGCTACCGTGCCACTGTGCTACCGTGCCACTGTGCCACCGTGCCATCGTGCCACTGTGCTACTGTGCTACCGTGCCACCGTGCTACTGTGCTACCTTGCCACTGTGCTACCGTGCCACTGTGCCACCATGCTACCGTGCTACCGTGCCACTGTGCTACTGTGCTACTGTGCCACCGTGCTACTGTGCCACCGTGCCACTGTGCTACTGTGCTACCGTGCCACTGTGCTACTGTGCTACCGTGCCACTGTGCTACCGTGCCACCATGCTACTGTGCCACTGTGCCACCATGCCACCGTGTCACCGTGCTACCGTGCTACCATGCCACTGTGCTACCGTGCTACCATGCCACCGTGCTACTGTGCCACTGTGCCACCATGCCACCGTGCCACCGTGCTACCGTGCTACCATGCCACTGTGCTACCGTGCTACCATGCCACCGTGCTACTGTGCCACTGTGCCACCGTGCTACCGTGCCACCGTGCTACCGTGCCACCATGCCACTGTGCTACCGTGCCACCGTGCCACCGTGCGACCGTGCTACCGTGCCACCGTGCCACCATGGCACTGTGCCACTGTGCCACCGTGCTACCATGCCACTGTGCTACCATGCCACCATGCTAACATGCTACCATGCCACCATGCCACCGTGCCACCATGCTACTGTGCCACTGTGCCACCGTGCTACCATGCCACTGTGCTACCGTGCCACCATGCTACTGTGCTACCGTGCCACCGTGCTACTGTGCCACTGTGCCACCGTGCCACCATGCCACTGTGCCACCGTGCCACCATGCCACTGTGCTACCATGCCACCATGCCACTGTGCCACCGTGCCACCATGCTACTGTGCCACCGTGCTACTGTGCTACCGTGCCACCGTGCTACTGTGCCACTGTGCTACCGTGCCACCATGCCACTGTGCCACCGTGCCACCATGCCACCGTGCCACCATGCCACTGTGCCACTGTGCCACCATGCCACCATGCAACCGTGCCACCATGCCACTGTGCCACCGTGCCACCATGCCACTGTGCTACCGTGCCACCATGCCACCGTGCTACCATGCCACCATGCCACTGTGCCACCGTGCCACCATGCCACCGTGCCACCATGCCACTGTGCCACCATGCCACTGTGCTACCGTGCCACCGTGCTACCGTGCCACCATGCTACTGTGCTACCGTGCCACCATGCCACTGTGCCACCGTGCCACCATGCCACCGTGCCACCATGCCACTGTGCTACCGTGCCACCATGCTACTGTGCTACCATGCCACTGTGCTACCGTGCCACCGTGCCACTGTGCTACCGTGCCACCGTGCCACTGTGCTACCGTGCCACCATGCCACTGTGCTACCGTGCCACCGTGCTACTGTGCTACCGTGCCACTGTGCTACCGTGCCACCATGCCACTGTGCTACCGTGCCACCGTGCCACCGTGCCACTGTGCTACCGTGCCACCATGCCACTGTGCTACCGTGCCACCATGCCACTGTGCTACTGTGCCACTGTGCCACCATGCCACCGTGCCACCATGCCACCGTGCCACCGTGCTACCATGCCACTGTGCTACCGTGCCACCGTGCCACCGTGCTACCGTGCTACCGTGCTACTGTGCCACCGTGCCACCGTGCTACCGTGCTACCGTGCTACCGTGCCACTGTGCTACCGTGCCACTGTGCCACCGTGCCATCGTGCCACTGTGCTACTGTGCTACCGTGCCACTGTGCTACTGTGCTACCGTGCCACTGTGCCACCATGCTACCGTGCTACCGTGCCACCATGCCACTGTGCTACCGTGCCACTGTGCCACCATGCTACTGTGCCACCGTGCTACTGTGCCACCGTGCTACTGTGCTACCGTGCCACTGTGCTACTGTGCTACCGTGCCACTGTGCTACTGTGCTACCGTGCCACTGTGCCACCGTGCTACTGTGCTACTGTGCCACCATGCCACTGTGTCACCATGCTACTGTGCCACTGTGCCACCATGCCACCGTGTCACCATGCTACTGTGCTACCATGCCACCGTGCTACTATGCCACTGTGCTACTGTGCTACCGTGCCACCGTGCTACCGTGCCACCGTGCTACCGTGCTACCATGCCACCGTGCTACCATGCCACCGTGCTACCATGCCACTGTGCTACCGTGCCACCGTGCCACTGTGCCACTGTGCTACCGTGCTACCATGCCACCGTGCTACCATGCCACCGTGCTACCATGCCACTGTGCTACCGTGCCACCGTGCTACCGTGCCACTGTGCCACCGTGCTACCGTGCTACCATGCCACTGTGCTACCATGCCACCATGCCACCGTGCTACCATGCCACTGTGCTACTGTGCTACCATGCCACCGTGCTACTGTGCCACTGTGCCACCGTGCTACTGTGCTACCGTGCCACCGTGCTACCATGCCACTGTGCTACCGTGCCACCGTGCTACTGTGCCACTGTGCCACCGTGCTACTGTGCTACCGTGCCACCGTGCTACCGTGCCACTGTGCTACCGTGCCACCATACCACTGTGCTACCGTGCCACCGTGCCACCGTGCCACCATGCCACTGTACTACCGTGCCACCGTGCCACCATGCCACTGTGCTACCATGCCACCATGCTACCATGCTACCATGCCACCATGCCACCGTGCCACCATGCTACTGTGCCACTGTGCCACCGTGCTACCATGCCACTGTGCTACCGTGCCACCGTGCTACTGTGCCACCATGCTACTGTGCTACCGTGCCACCGTGCTACTGTGCCACTGTGCCACCGTGCTACCATGCCACTGTGCTACCGTGCCACCATGCTACTGTGCCACTGTGCTACCGTGCCACCATGCCACCGTGCCACCGTGCTACCATGCCACTGTGCTACCGTGCCACCGTGCCACCGTGCTACCGTGCTACCGTGCTACCGTGCCACCGTGCCACCGTGCTACCGTGCTACCGTGCTACCATGCCACCGTGCTACCGTGCCACTGTGCCACTGTGCCACCATGCTACTGTGCCACCGTGCTACCGTGCTACCGTGCCACCATGCTACTGTGCTACCGTGCTACCGTGCCACCATGCTACTGTGCCACTGTGCCACCGTGCCACCATGCTACTGTGCCACCGTGCTACCGTGCCACCATGCTACTGTGCCACCGTGCTACCGTGCCACCATGCTACTGTGCCACTGTGCCACCGTGCCACCATGCTACTGTGCCACCGTGCTACCGTGCCACTGTGCCACCGTGCCACCATGCTACTGTGCCACCATGCTACCGTGCCACTGTGCCACCGTGCCACCATGCTACTGTGCTACCGTGCTACCATGCCACCGTGCTACCGTGCCACTGTGCCACCGTGCCACCATGCTACTGTGCCACCGTGCTACCGTGCCACCATGCTACTGTGCCACCGTGCTACCGTGCTACCGTGCCACCATGCTACTGTGCCACCGTGCCACTGTGCCACCGTGCCACCGTGCCACCGTGCTACCATGCCACTGTGCTACCGTGCCACCGTGCCACCGTGCTACCGTGCTACCGTGCCACCGTGCCACCGTGCTACCGTGCCGCCATGCCACCGTGCCACAGTGCCACCATGCCACCATGCCACCATGCTACCGTGCTACCGTGCTACCGTGCTACCGTGCTACCGTGCCACCTTGCTACCATGCCACTCTGCCACCGTGCCACCGTGCTACCGTGCTACCATGCCACCGTGCTACCGTGCCACCGTGCCACCGTGCTACTGTGCCACCATGCCATCATGCCACCATGCCATCGTGCCACCGTGCCACTGTGGTACCGTGCCACCGTGCCACCGTGCTACTGTCCCACCATGCCATCATGCCACCGTGCTACCGTGCCACCATGCCATCATGCCACCGTGCTACCGTGCCACCGTGCCACCGTGCTACCGTGCCACCATGCCATCATGCCACCGTGCTACCGTGCCACCGTGCCACCGTGCTACCGTGCCACCGTGCCACCGTGCTACCGTGCCACCGTGCCACTGTGGTACCGTGCCACCGTGCTACCGTGCCACCATGCCACCGTGCTACCGTGCCACCGTGCCTCCGTGCTACCATGCCACCGTGCCACCGTGCTACCGTGCCACCGTGCTACCGTGCCATCGTGCTACCGTGCCATCGTGCCACCGTGCCTCCGTACTACCATGCCACCGTGCCACCGTGCTACCGTGCCACCTTGCTACCGTGCCACCGTGCCACCGTGCCACCGTGCTACCATGCCACCGTGCCACTGTGCCACCGTGATACCGTGCCAGCATGCCACCGTGCTACTCTGCCACCGTGCTACCGTGCCACCGTGCCACCGTGCCTCCGTGCCACCATGCCACCGTGCCACCATGCTAACGTGCCTCCGTGCCACCATGCCACCGTGCCACCGTGCTACCGTGCCACCATGCCACCGTGCTACTGTGCCGCCATGCTACCGTGTCACCATGCCACCGTGCTACTGTGCCACCATGCTACCGTGTCACCATGCCACCGTGCCACCGTGCCTACCGTGCAACCTTGCTACCGAGCCACCATGCCACCGTGCCTACCGTGCCACCGTGCTACCGTGTCACCATGACACCGTGCCACCGTGCCACCGTGACCCCGTGCTACCATGCCGCCAAACTACCATGCCACCATGCCACCATGCCACCATGACACTGTGCCACCGTGCCACCGTGCTACCATGCCACCGTGCTACCATGCCACCGTGCCACCGTGCTACCATGCCACCGTGCCACCGTGCTACAATGCCACCGTGCTACCATGCCACCGTGCCACCGTGACACCGAGCTATCATGTTACCGTGCCACCGTGCCACCGTGCCACCATGCCACCGTGCTACCGTGCCACCGTGCTACCGTGCCACCGTGCTACCGTGCCACCATGCCACCGTGCCACCGTGCCACCGTGCCACCATGCCACCGTGCCACCATGCCACCGTGCCACCGTGCCACCATGCTACCGTGCCACCATGCCACCGTGCCACCGTGCTACCGTGCCACCGTGCCATGGTCCTACCATGCCACCGTGCCACCATGCCACTGTGCCACCGTGCCACTGTGCTACCATGCCACCGTGCTACCATGCCACCGTGCCACCGTGCTACCATGCCACCGTGCTACTGTGCCACCGTGCTACCATGCCACCGTGCCACCATGTCACTGTGCCACCAGGCTACCATGCCACCGTGCCACTGTGCCACCATGCCACCATGCCACTGTGCCACCGTGCCATTGTGCCACCATGCTATCATGCCACCGTGCCACCATGCCACCATGATATCGTGCCACCGTGCTACCGTGCCATTGTGCCACCGTGCCGCCGTGCCACCGTGCCACCATGCCACCGTGCTACCATGCCAATGTGCCACCGTGCCACTGTGCTACCGTGCTACCGTGCTACCATGCCACCATGCTACCGTGCCACCATGCCACCGTGCTACCGTGCTGCCATGCCAATGTGCCACCGTGCCACTGTGCTACCGTGCCACCGTGCTACCATGCCACCATGCTACCGTGCCACCATGCCACCGTGCTACCGTGCTGCCATGCTACCATGCCACCGTGACACCATGCCACCATGCTACCATGCCACCATGCCACCGTGCCACTGTGCTACCATGCCACCGTGCTACCGTGCCACCGTGCCACCGTGCCACCATGCTACCGTGCTACCGTGCCACCGTGCCACTGTGCCACTGTGCAACCGTGCCACCATGCCACCGTGCCACCATGCCACCGTGCCACTGTGCCACCGTGCTACCATGCCACCATGCTATCGTGCCACCGTTCTATCGTGCCACCGTGCCACCGTGCTACCGTGCCACCGTGCCACCGTGCCACTGTGCAACCGTGCCACCATGCCACCGTGCCACCATGCCACCATGCCACCGTGCCACCGTGCTACCGTGCCACCGTGCTACCATGCCACCGTGCAACCGTGCCACCGTGCTACCGTGCCACCGTGCTACCATGCCATTGTGCCACCGTGCCACTGTGCCACCGTGCTACCGTATCACCATGCCACCGTGCTACCATTCCACCGTGCTGCCGTGCCACCATGCCACCGTGCGACCGTGCTACCGTGCTACCGTGCCACCGTGCTACCGTGCCACCATGCCACCATGCTACTGTGCCACCGTGCCACCGTGCTACTGTGCCACTGTGCCACCGTGCCACCGTGCCACCGTGCTACTGTGCCACTGTGCCACCGTGCTACCGTGCCACCATGCTACTGTGCCACCATGCCACCGTGCTACCGTGCCACCATGCCACCATGCCACCGTGCTACCGTGCCACCGTGCCACCTTGCTACCATGCCACCATGCCACCGTGCCACCGTGCTACCGTGCCACTGTGCCACCGTGCTACCGTGCCACCGTGCTACCTTGCCACTGTGTTACCATGCCACCGTCCTACCGTGCCTCCGTGCCACCATGCCACCATGCTACTGTGCTACCGTGCCACTGTGCCACCCTGCTACCATGCTACTGTGCCACCGTGCTACCATGCCACCGTGCTACCGTGCCACCATGCCACCATGCCACCGTGCTACTGTGCCACCGTGCTACCGTGCCACCATGCCTACCGTGCCACCTTGCTACCGAGCCACCATGCCACCTTGCCACCATGCCACCATGCCACCATGCCTACCGTGCCACCGTGCCACCGTGCTACAATGCCACCATGCTACCATGCCACCGTGACACCGAGCTATCGTGTTACCGTGCTACCGTGCCACCGTGCCACGTGACACCATGCCACCGTGCTAACGTGCCACCGTGCCTCCGTGCCACCGTGCTACCGTGCCACCGTGCCTCCGTGCCACCGTGCTACCGTGCCACCGTGCCAATGTGCCACCGTGCTACCGTGCCACCGTGCTACCGTGCCACCGTGCCACCATGCTACCGTGCCACCATGCCATCGTGCTACCATGCCACCGTGCTACCGTGCCACCGTGCCACTGTGCCACCGTGCTACCGTGCCACCGTGCAACTGTGCCACTGTGCCACCATGCCACCATGCCACCGTGCTACCGTGCCACCGTGCCACCATGCTACCATGCCACCGTGCCACCTTGATACCGTGCCACCGTGCCACCGTGCTACCGTGCCACCTTGCTACTGTGCCACTGTGCCACCTTGCTACCATGAAACCATGCCACTGTGCCACCGTGCTACCATGCCACCGTGTTACCGTGCCACCGTGCTACCATGCCACCGTGCCGCCGTGCCAGTGTGCCACCATGCCACCATGCTACCATGCCACTGTGCTGCCGTGCCACCGTGCCACCGTGCTACCGTGCCACCGTGCCACCGTGCTACCGTGCCACCGTGCCACCGTGCCACCATGCTACCGTGCTACCGTGCCACTGTGCCGCCGTGCCACCGTGCAACCATGCCACCGTGCTACCATGCCACTGTGCTACCGTGCCACCGTGCCACTGTGCCACTGTGCTACCGTGCTACCATGCCACCGTGCTACCATGCCACCGTGCTACCATGCCACTGTGCTACCGTGCCACCGTGCTACCGTGCCACTGTGCCACCGTGCTACCGTGCTACCATGCCACTGTGCTACCATGCCACCATGCCACCGTGCTACCATGCCACTGTGCTACTGTGCTACCATGCCACCGTGCTACTGTGCCACTGTGCCACCGTGCTACTGTGCTACCGTGCCACCGTGCTACCGTGCCACTGTGCTACCGTGCCACCGTGCTACTGTGCCACTGTGCCACCGTGCTACTGTGCTACCGTGCCACCGTGCTACCGTGCCACTGTGCTACCGTGCCACCATACCACTGTGCTACCGTGCCACCGTGCCACCGTGCCACCATGCCACTGTACTACCGTGCCACCGTGCCACCATGCCACTGTGCTACCATGCCACCATGCTACCATGCTACCATGCCACCATGCCACCGTGCCACCATGCTACTGTGCCACTGTGCCACCGTGCTACCATGCCACTGTGCTACCGTGCCACCGTGCTACTGTGCCACCATGCTACTGTGCTACCGTGCCACCGTGCTACTGTGCCACTGTGCCACCGTGCTACCATGCCACTGTGCTACCGTGCCACCATGCTACTGTGCCACTGTGCTACCGTGCCACCATGCCACCGTGCCACCGTGCTACCATGCCACTGTGCTACCGTGCCACCGTGCCACCGTGCTACCGTGCTACCGTGCTACCGTGCCACCGTGCCACCGTGCTACCGTGCTACCGTGCTACCATGCCACCGTGCTACCGTGCCACTGTGCCACTGTGCCACCATGCTACTGTGCCACCGTGCTACCGTGCTACCGTGCCACCATGCTACTGTGCTACCGTGCTACCGTGCCACCATGCTACTGTGCCACTGTGCCACCGTGCCACCATGCTACTGTGCCACCGTGCTACCGTGCCACCATGCTACTGTGCCACCGTGCTACCGTGCCACCATGCTACTGTGCCACTGTGCCACCGTGCCACCATGCTACTGTGCCACCGTGCTACCGTGCCACTGTGCCACCGTGCCACCATGCTACTGTGCCACCATGCTACCGTGCCACTGTGCCACCGTGCCACCATGCTACTGTGCTACCGTGCTACCATGCCACCGTGCTACCGTGCCACTGTGCCACCGTGCCACCATGCTACTGTGCCACCGTGCTACCGTGCCACCATGCTACTGTGCCACCGTGCTACCGTGCTACCGTGCCACCATGCTACTGTGCCACCGTGCCACTGTGCCACCGTGCCACCATGCCACCGTGCTACCATGCCACTGTGCTACCGTGCCACCGTGCCACCGTGCTACCGTGCTACCGTGCCACCGTGCCACCGTGCTACCGTGCCGCCATGCCACCGTGCCACAGTGCCACCATGCCACCATGCCACCATGCTACCGTGCTACCGTGCTACCGTGCTACCGTGCCACCTTGCTACCATGCCACTCTGCCACCGTGCCACCGTGCTACCGTGCTACCATGCCACCGTGCTACCGTGCCACCGTGCCACCGTGCTACTGTGCCACCATGCCATCATGCCACCATGCCATCGTGCCACCGTGCCACTGTGGTACCGTGCCACCGTGCCACCGTGCTACTGTCCCACCATGCCATCATGCCACCGTGCTACCGTGCCACCATGCCATCATGCCACCGTGCTACCGTGCCACCGTGCCACCGTGCTACCGTGCCACCATGCCATCATGCCACCGTGCTACCGTGCCACCGTGCCACCGTGCTACCGTGCCACCGTGCCACCGTGCTACCGTGCCACCGTGCCACTGTGGTACCGTGCCACCGTGCTACCGTGCCACCGTGCCTCCGTGCTACCATGCCACCGTGCCACCGTGCTACCGTGCCACCGTGCTACCGTGCCATCGTGCTACCGTGCCATCGTGCCTCCGTACTACCATGCCACCGTGCCACCGTGCTACCGTGCCACCTTGCTACCGTGCCACCGTGCCACCGTGCCACCGTGCCACCGTGCTACCATGCCACCGTGCCACTGTGCCACCGTGATACCGTGCCAGCATGCCACCGTGCTACTCTGCCACCGTGCTACCGTGCCACCGTGCCACCGTGCCTCCGTGCCACCATGCCACCGTGCCACCATGCTAACGTGCCTCCGTGCCACCATGCCACCGTGCCACCGTGCTACCGTGCCACCATGCCACCGTGCTACTGTGCCGCCATGCTACCGTGTCACCATGCCACCGTGCTACTGTGCCACCATGCTACCGTGTCACCATGCCACCGTGCCACCGTGCCTACCGTGCAACCTTGCTACCGAGCCACCATGCCACCGTGCCTACCGTGCCACCGTGCTACCGTGTCACCATGACACCGTGCCACCGTGCCACCGTGACCCCGTGCTACCATGCCGCCAAACTACCATGCCACCATGCCACCATGCCACCATGACACCGTGCCACCGTGCCACCGTGCTACCATGCCACCGTGCTACCATGCCACCGTGCCACCGTGCTACCATGCCACCGTGCCACCGTGCTACAATGCCACCGTGCTACCATGCCACCGTGCCACCGTGACACCGAGCTATCATGTTACCGTGCCACCGTGCCACCGTGCCACCATGCCACCGTGCTACCGTGCCACCGTGCTACCGTGCCACCGTGCTACCGTGCCACCATGCCACCGTGCCACCGTGCCACCGTGCCACCATGCCACCGTGCCACCATGCCACCGTGCCACCGTGCCACCATGCTACCGTGCCACCATGCCACCGTGCCACCGTGCTACCGTGCCACCGTGCCATGGTCCTACCATGCCACCGTGCCACCATGCCACTGTGCCACCGTGCCACTGTGCTACCATGCCACCGTGCTACCATGCCACCGTGCCACCGTGCTACCATGCCACCGTGCTACTGTGCCACCGTGCTACCATGCCACCGTGCCACCATGTCACTGTGCCACCAGGCTACCATGCCACCATGCCACTGTGCCACCATGCCACCATGCCACTGTGCCACCGTGCCATTGTGCCACCATGCTATCATGCCACCGTGCCACCATGCCACCATGATATCGTGCCACCGTGCTACCGTGCCATTGTGCCACCGTGCCACCGTGCCGCCGTGCCACCGTGCCACCATGCCACCGTGCTACCATGCCAATGTGCCACCGTGCCACTGTGCTACCGTGCTACCGTGCTACCATGCCACCATGCTACCGTGCCACCATGCCACCGTGCTACCGTGCTGCCATGCCAATGTGCCACCGTGCCACTGTGCTACCGTGCCACCGTGCTACCATGCCACCATGCTACCGTGCCACCATGCCACCGTGCTACCGTGCTGCCATGCTACCATGCCACCGTGACACCATGCCACCATGCTACCATGCCACCATGCCACCGTGCCACTGTGCTACCATGCCACCGTGCTACCGTGCCACCGTGCCACCGTGCCACCATGCTACCGTGCTACCGTGCCACCGTGCCACTGTGCCACTGTGCAACCGTGCCACCATGCCACCGTGCCACCATGCCACCGTGCCACTGTGCCACCGTGCTACCATGCCACCATGCTATCGTGCCACCGTTCTATCGTGCCACCGTGCCACCGTGCTACCGTGCCACCGTGCCACCGTGCCACTGTGCAACCGTGCCACCATGCCACCGTGCCACCATGCCACCATGCCACCGTGCCACCGTGCTACCGTGCCACCGTGCTACCATGCCACCGTGCAACCGTGCCACCGTGCTACCGTGCCACCGTGCTACCATGCCATTGTGCCACCGTGCCACTGTGCCACCGTGCTACCGTATCACCATGCCACCGTGCTACCATTCCACCGTGCTGCCGTGCCACCATGCCACCGTGCGACCGTGCTACCGTGCTACCGTGCCACCGTGCTACCGTGCCACCATGCCACCATGCTACTGTGCCACCGTGCCACCGTGCTACTGTGCCACTGTGCCACCGTGCCACCGTGCCACCGTGCTACTGTGCCACTGTGCCACCGTGCTACCGTGCCACCATGCTACTGTGCCACCATGCCACCGTGCTACCGTGCCACCATGCCACCATGCCACCGTGCTACCGTGCCACCGTGCCACCTTGCTACCATGCCACCATGCCACCGTGCCACCGTGCTACCGTGCCACTGTGCCACCGTGCTACCGTGCCACCGTGCTACCTTGCCACTGTGTTACCATGCCACCGTCCTACCGTGCCTCCGTGCCACCATGCCACCATGCTACTGTGCTACCGTGCCACTGTGCCACCCTGCTACCATGCTACTGTGCCACCGTGCTACCATGCCACCGTGCTACCGTGCCACCATGCCACCATGCCACCGTGCTACTGTGCCACCGTGCTACCGTGCCACCATGCCTACCGTGCCACCTTGCTACCGAGCCACCATGCCACCTTGCCACCATGCCACCATGCCACCATGCCTACCGTGCCACCGTGCCACCGTGCTACAATGCCACCATGCTACCATGCCACCGTGACACCGAGCTATCGTGTTACCGTGCTACCGTGCCACCGTGCCACGTGACACCATGCCACCGTGCTAACGTGCCACCGTGCCTCCGTGCCACCGTGCTACCGTGCCACCGTGCCTCCGTGCCACCGTGCTACCGTGCCACCGTGCCAATGTGCCACCGTGCTACCGTGCCACCGTGCTACCGTGCCACCGTGCCACCATGCTACCGTGCCACCATGCCATCGTGCTACCATGCCACCGTGCTACCGTGCCACCGTGCCACTGTGCCACCGTGCTACCGTGCCACCGTGCAACTGTGCCACTGTGCCACCATGCCACCATGCCACCGTGCTACCGTGCCACCGTGCCACCATGCTACCATGCCACCGTGCCACCTTGATACCGTGCCACCGTGCCACCGTGCTACCGTGCCACCTTGCTACTGTGCCACTGTGCCACCTTGCTACCATGAAACCATGCCACTGTGCCACCGTGCTACCATGCCACCGTGTTACCGTGCCACCGTGCTACCATGCCACCGTGCCGCCGTGCCAGTGTGCCACCATGCCACCATGCTACCATGCCACTGTGCTGCCGTGCCACCGTGCCACCGTGCTACCGTGCCACCGTGCCACCGTGCTACCGTGCCACCGTGCCACCGTGCCACCATGCTACCGTGCTACCGTGCCACTGTGCCGCCGTGCCACCGTGCAACCATGCCACTGTGCCACCGTACCACCGTGCGACCATGCCACCGCGCTACCATGCCACCATGCCACCGCGCTACCATGCCACCATGCCACCGTGCGACCATGCCACCGTGCTACCGTGCTACCATGCCACCATGCCACCGTGCGACCATGCCACCGTGCCACCGTGCCAGAAGGAGGCCATCCAGCCCATCAAGTCTGCACCAACCCTCTGAAATAACATCCTACCTAGGCCCGCGCCCCCACCCTATCCCGTAACCCAATAACCCCACCTACCCTTTTGGACACCAAGGGGCAATTGAGCACGGCCAATGCACCTAACCTGTACATCTTTTGGCTATGGGAGGAAACCGGAGCACCCGGAGGAAACCAATGCAGACCCTGGGGGTACGTATAAACAGTGACCCAAGGCTGGAATTGAACTCCGGTCCTGACCTTGTGAGGCAGCAGTGCTAACCACAGTGCCGCTGCAGCTTTTGAAGGCATATAGCCAGAATGTCTGACAGCAGTCAGATCTTTCCTGTAAAGCAGTGTCAGGAGATTTCTTCCTCAAAGAATATCTCTGTAAACAAGTATTCCTCTGTGCCATTGCTATTTAAGATGGATTGAGAGCTGCGATGGTTGTTTATTAAGGGTATTGTATTCACTGTATTGAGTAGCATTGTTTAAGGAGTAACTAAGCTATTTTCTGGTGTGATGCGAAAGGTTTTAATACTATGTTAGTAAAGTTTGTTTTAAAATACCATGGGCTGGATTTCCAGCTGGCGGGATCCTCCATTTCATCAGCAGCGCACTCACGCCTGCGGATTTCC
The DNA here is from genome assembly GCF_047496885.1 of Scyliorhinus torazame. NCBI lineage: Eukaryota > Metazoa > Chordata > Chondrichthyes > Carcharhiniformes > Scyliorhinidae > Scyliorhinus > Scyliorhinus torazame. The sequence continues at coordinate 984,296 of NC_092723.1, forward strand.
CACAATGGGAAACCCCATTGGCCGGCTGCTGGGATGGGGAATCCTGCTGCCAGCGGGGAAGCACCGCAACAGAAAATGGTGGTACGGAGAACATAGAACATAGAACATAGAAAATACAGCACAGAACAGGCCCTTCAGCCCACGATGTTGTGCCGAACCTTTGTCCTAGATTAATCATAGATTAACATTGAATTTACAGTGCAGAAGGAGGCCATTCGGCCCTTTGAGTCTGCACCGGCTCTTGGAAAGAGCACCCTACCCAAACTCAACACTTCCACCCAACACCAAGGGCAATTTGGACATTAAGGGCAATTTATCATTGGCCAATTCACCTAACCCGCACATCTTTGGACTGTGGGAGGAAACTGGAGCACCCGGAGGAAACCCACGCAGACACGGGGAGGACGTGCAGACTCCGCACAGACAGTGACCCAAGCCGGAATCGAACCTGGGACCCTGGAGCTGTGAAGCAATTGTGCTATCCACAATGCTACCGTGCTGCCCTTGAGAACAAATAAATCTACACTATCATTTTACTGTAATCCATATACCTATCCAATAGCTGCTTGAAGGTCCCTAATGTTTCCGACTCAACTACTTCCACAGGCAGTGCATTCCATGCCCCCACTACTCTCTGGGTAAAGAACCTACCTCTGATATCCCTCCTATATCTTCCACCTTTCACCTTAAATTTATGTCCCCTTGTAATGGTTTGTTCCACCCAGGGAAAAAGTCTCTGACTGTCTACTCTATCTATTCCCCTGATCATCTTATAAACCTCTATCAAGTCGCCCCTCATCCTTCTCCGTTCTAATGAGAAAAGGCCTAGCACCCTCAACCTTTCCTCGTAAGACCTACTCTCCATACCAGGCAACATCCTGGTAAATCTTCTTTGCACCTTTTCCAAAGCTTCCACATCCTTCCTAAAATGAGGCGACCAGAACTGTACACAGTACTCCAAATGTGGCCTTACCAAAGTTTTGTACAGCTGCATCATCACCTCACGGCTCTTAAATTCAATCCCTCTGTTAATGAACGCGAGCACACCATAGGCCTTCTTCACAGCTCTATCCACTTGAGTGGCAACTTTCAAAGATGTATGAACATAGACCCCAAGATCTCTCTGCTCCTCCACATTGCCAAGAACTCTACCGTTAACCCTGTATTCCGCATTCATATTTGTCCTTCCAAAATGGACAACCTCACACTTTTCAAGGTTAAATTCCATCTGCCACTTCTCAGCCCAGCTCTGCATCCTATCTATGTCTCTTTGCAGCCGACAACAGCCCTCCTTACTATCCACAACTCCACCAATCTTCGTATCGTCTGCAAATTTACTGACCCACCCTTCAACTCCCTCATCCAAGTCATTAATGAAAATCACAAACAGCAGAGGACCCAGAACTGATCCCTGGGTACGCCACTGGTAACTGGGATCCAGGCTGAATATTTGCCATCCACCACCACTCTCTGACTTCTATCGATTAGCCAGTTCGTTATCCAACTGGCCAAATTTCCCACTATCCCATGCCTCCTTACTTTCTGCATAAGCCTACCATGGGGAACTTTATCAAATGCCTTACTAAAATCCATGTGCACTACATCCACTGCTTTACCTTCATCCACATGCTTGGTCACCTCCTCAAAGAATTCAATAAGATTTGTAAGGCAAGACCTACCCCTCACAAATCCGTGCTGACTATCCCTAATCAAGCAGTGTCTTTCCAGATGCTCAGAAATCCTATCCTTCAGTACCCTTTCCATTACTTTGTCTACCACCGAAGTAAGACTAACTGGCCTGTAATTCCCAGGGTTATCCCTAGTCCCTTTTTTGAACAGGGGCACGACATTCTCTACTCTCCAATCCCCTGGTACCACCCCTGTTGACAGTGAGGACGAAAAGATCATTGCCAACGGCTCTGCAATTTCATCTCTTGCTTCCCATAGAATCCTTGGATATATCCCGTCAGGCCCGGGGGACTTGTCTATCCTCAAGTTTTTCAAAATGCCCAACACATCTTCCTTCCTAACAAGTATTTCCTCGAGCTTACCAATCTGTTTCACACTGTCCTCTCCAACAATATCACCCCTCTCATTTGTGAATACAGAAGAAAAGTACTCGTTCAAGACCTCTCCTATCTCTTCAGACTCAATACACAATCTCCCGCTACTGTCCTTGATCGGACCTACCCTCGCTCTAGTCATTCTCATATTTCTCACATATGTGTAAAAGGCCTTGGGGTTTTCCTTGATCCTACCCGCCAAAGATTGTTCATGCCCTCTCTTAGCTCTCCTAATCCCTTTCTTCAGTTCCCTCCTGGCTATCTTGTATCCCTCCAATGCCCTGTCTGAACCTTGTTTCCTCAGCCTTACATAAGTCACCTTTTTCCTCTTAACAAGACATTCAACCTCTCTTGTCAACCATGGTTCCCTCACTCGACCATCTCTTCCCTGCCTGACAGGGACATACATATCAAGGACACGTAGCACCTGTTCCTTGAACAAGTTCCACATTTCACTTGTGTCCTTCCCTGCCAGCCTATGTTCCCAACTTATGCACTTCAATTCTTGTCTGACAACATCGTATTTACCCTTCGCCCAATTGTAAACCTTGCCCTGTTGCACGTACCTATCCCTCTCCATTACTAAAGTGAAAGTCACAGAATTGTGGTCACTATCTCCAAAATGCTCCCCCACTAACAAATCTATCACTTGCCCTGGCTCATTACCCAGTACTAAATCCAATATTGCCCCTCCTCTGGTCGGGCAATCTACATACTGTGTTAGAAAAGCTTCCTGGACACACTGCACAAACACCACCCCATCCAAACTATTTGATCTGAAGAGTTTCCACTCAATATTTGGGAAGTTAAAGTCGCCCATGACTACTACCCTATGACTTCTGCACCTTTCCAAAATCTGTTTCCCAATCTGTTCCTCCACATCTCTGCTACTATTGGGGGGCCTATAGAAAACTCCTAACAAGGTGACTGCTCCTTTCCTATTTCTGACTTCAACCCATACTACCTCAATAGGGTGATACTCCTCGAACTGCCTTTCTGCAGCTGTTATACTATCTCTAATTAATAATGCCACCCCCCCCCACCTCTTTTACCACCCTCCCTAATCTTATTGAAACATCTATAACCAGGGACCTCCAACAACCATTTCTGCCCCTCTTCTAGCCAAGTTTCCGTGATGGCCACCACATCGTAGTCCCAAGTACCGATCCATGCCTTAAGTTCACCCACCTTATTCCTGATGCTTCTTGCGTTGAAGTATACACACTTCAACCCATCTCCGTGCCTGCAAGTACTCTCCTTTGTCAGTGTTCCCTTCCCCACTGCCTCATTACACGCTTTGGCGTCCTGAATATCGGCTACCTTAGTTGCTGGACTACAAATCCGGTTCCCATTCCCCTGCCAAATTAATTTAAACCCTCCCGAAGAGTACTAGAAAACCTCCCTCCCAGGATATTGGTGCCCCTCTGGTTCAGATGCAACCCGTCCTGCTTGTACAGGTCCCACCTTCCCCAGAATGCGCTCCAATTATCCAAATACCTGAAGCCCTCCCTCCTACACCATTCCTGCAGCCACGTGTTCAACTGCACTCTCTCCCTATTCCTAGCCTCGCTATCACGTGGCACCGGCAACAAACCAGAGATGACAACTCTGTCTGTCCTGGCTTTTAACTTCCAGCCTAACTCCCTAAACTTGTTTATTACCTCCACACCCCTTTTCCTACCTATGTCGTTGGTACCAATGTGCACCACAACTTCTGGCTGCTCACCCTCCCCCTTAAGGATCCTGAAGACACGATCCGAGACATCCCTGGCCCTGGCACCCGGGAGGCAACATACCTTCCGGGAGTCTCGCTCGCGACCACAGAATCTCCTATTTATTCCCCTAACCATTGAATCTCCTACAACTATTGCTTTTCTATTCTCCCCCCTTCCCTTCTGAGCCCCAGAGCCAGACTCAGTGCCAGAGACCTGGCCGCTAGGGCCTTCCCCCGATAGGTCATCCCCCCCAACAGCATCCAAAACGGTATACTTGTTTTGAAGGGGAACGGCCACGAGGGATCCCTGCACTTTCTGCCTGTTTGTTTTTTTCCCCCTGACTGTAACCCAGCTATTCTTGTCCTGTACCTTGGGTGTGGTTATCTCCTTGTAACTCTTCTCAATCACCCCCTCTGCCTCCCGGATGATCCAAAGTTCATCCAGCTTCAGCTCCAGTTCCCTAACACGGCCTTTGAGGAGCTGAAGTTGGGTGCACTTCCCGCAGGTATAGTCAGTGGGTACACCGGTGGTATCCCTCACCACCCACATCCTACAGGAGGAGCATGTAACTGGCCTAGCCTCCATCCCCTCTTACCTGACAGAATATAGCTGCCCTGTGGACTAACTAGATCTCCGCCCTCCGACCCTGCTCCCAGTCAGCTACACTTTCTGTAAACTCCTGGCTCTCTTTGCACTCTTTGCGGAAATGTCGGAAACAAAATGAAAGGAGCACTTTACTCCCTCCTCACCTAACTCCCTCGGTCACCAAACTCTTACTATAGCACTCAAAATGCACCAAATTCAGCACTCAGTGCAAGCAAAGTCTGCACTGTAGGGGATCACTTTTATACTGTGAATCTCGCCTCTGAAAACTGGCCTAATCCAATTAACTAATTAACAAGCTCCAGCTGCAAGTGCCTACAAGTAGAAGCCTGTTTAAAGCTTATTGAAAATTCACCTTCTTCTAAACCAAACAGCAACTTTTAAGTTAATTAACTAAATAAAAGAAAGACTAAACTTTAGATAAAAATGAAGCCTTACACTCCCTCGGTCACCAAACTCTCACTATCGCACTCAAATGCACCAAATTCAGCACTCAGTGCAAACAAAAGAGAATCCCGCTCCATCTCCATATTTCATTGCAAACCCACTCCTGGAGCGAATTATCCTTTCCTCACAGTGTTACAAAATTAAAATAACATGGGCAGGATTCTCCCCTACCCGGCGGGGCGGGGGGTTCCGGCGGGATGGAGTGGGGGGAACCACTCCTTCGTCAGGCCGCCCCAAAGGTGTGGAAATCTCCGCACCTTTAGGGGCCAAGCCCTTACCTTGAGGGGCTGGGCCCGCGCCGGAGCGGTTTCCGCTCAACCGGCTGGCGGGAAAGGCCTTTGGTGCCACGCCAGCCGGGGCCGAAAAGTCTTCACTGTGCGACGCGGGTCCGTGCATGCGCAGGGGAGGGGGTCTCTTCCGCCTCCGCCATAGTGAAGACCATGGCGAAGGCGGAAGAAAAAGAGTGCCCCCACGGCACAGGCCCGCCCACCGATCGGTGGGCCCCGATCGCCTTGTCCCGCCGTTCAAAAGGTGGTTAATCCACGCTGGCGGGACAGGCATTCCAACAGCGGGACTTCGGCCCATCGCGGGGGTGGGCCCACTGACCGGCACGGTGCGATTCCCGTCCCCGCCCACCGGCGCGGATGATTCCCACCCCCACGGAATCTCTGGTGGCGGAGACTTCGGGACACGGCGGGGGCGGGATTCACGCCAGCCCCCGGTGATTCCCTGACCCGGCGGGAGATTGGAGAATCCCGCCCCATATTGGGGTTGGTGTCCAGTGTCCGAGTCACTAATGGGATCTGGTCTGGGATTGGAATATCAGACACAGGGGGTGGGATTCTCCAACCTCCCGCTGGGTCGGAGAGACGCCGGGGGGTGGCGTGAATCCCGCCCCACCACCCTGACGCCAGCTGCCGAATTCTCTGGCACCGTTTTTTTGGCGGGGACGGGAATCGTGCTGCGCTAGTCGCCGGCCGCTGGCAGTGGCCCACCCCGGCGATTCTCCGGCCCGCGATGGGCCGAATGGCCGACCATTTCCGGCCATTCCCGCCGACGTAAATCAATGGGGGGACCTGGCTCTACGGGCGGCCTGCAGAGTCCTCAGGGTGGCGCGGGGGGATCTGGCCCCGGGGGGTGCCCCCACGGTGGCCTGGCCCGCGATTGGGGCCCACTGATCCGCGGGCGGGTCTGTGCAGTGGGGGCACTCTTTCCCTCCGCACCGGCTGCTGTGAACCTCCGCCATGGCCGGCGCGGAGAAGAACCCCGCTGCGCGTCTTCCTGCGCTGCTGGCTGTTCCTGGCGGTGGTGCCAACGGCATGCACAGCCTCTGCCACCGCGCCCAGGCCTGGTTAACGTTGGCGGGTGGCAGCCTCCATCCCACCCCAGGAAACAGGGTGACCTGCCTCCCTCCACGGCATCCAGCAGTGTCTCCAGCTTTGCATCGACGAATCTCGGGCTGCTGCTCGGGGCGACATTTTCTTGGCTGGAATGGGGTGATTCTCTGCAGCTTGTAAGGCTCTTGAGTGTCAATCTTGACCCTGGTGAATAACACGGCGGCATGCGTTGGAATTGCACTAGTTCCAAATGGTGCCGTGCTAGTCCATTAGGATGCCTTGAATCGGCCCAGGACCGACGCCCTTATCGGGGCCGTAGGACACCCACAATTCAGTCCCGGCGTCAACACATAGGGTGCGATTTAACTAATGAGGAACAAAATCCCATAGCGAGCGCAGCGCCGATAAACATCTGGCCACACAACGCAACTCCCGTTGTAAAAGGGGCCAAGGTCACACATCGCCCTGTTTTTTACACCGAGGACCCCAAAGTGACTCCTGACCACCCCAGCCTGAATGTACTATGGGATGGTCCCCACATCCCCCCCCCAACACCCACACAGGGCATCCCCAGTCACATGCATGCACGCAAGTAATGCCAGCTTGGCACCCTGGCAGTGCCACCTGAGCACCTTGGCAGTGCCATTCTGGTATCCAGGTGGCACCAGCAGTTCCAGGCAGCTCCCTGCCCAAAGAGCATTCTGCTGTGGGCCTCCGTTCTCTATGGGAGACCCCCCACAATTACCACTCCGTCAGGTCCCCGTTTGTGGGGACGAGTGCCAAGCAACGCTTGCCCGTGGTCTCCAAGGCGAAGGGGATTAATCCTAAATCATGTACCTCAGAAATCTGCACATTAAAGTGAGACGAGCTGTCGAGCTCTAATCTGCAGATTTGCCAAAAATTGATCCCGCCCCCTGCCCTTTGTAAATTACATCTGTGCTGGAACATATTTGATTGATTTCTTCTGACACTGTCTCTATCTTTACATTTACAGATCTGGATCAAGTGTACATACAGTTAGACATGGAAGGGAAATTCCAACTTAATGATATTCTTCTAAGATTCAAGGTAAACACTCTTTAATATATTTGCCGTGTGGCTGTTTTCTGTTCCACTATTATTTTCTTCTTATATTCATACAGCCCTCAGCTTGATAATCGGATAGAACAATACCAGACAATTATTGATATCGCCAGAAAGGCAACTGACTCACATTTGCTCACACTTCTCAGGGTGAGAAGTCACCAACTTGCTCTCCATCCGACAGACATTTTGGTCCAACATTATCGGTTACAAGTGGCGGGATTTTCCAACCCCCCGCCGGGTCGGAGAATCGCCGGGGGGCGGCGTTAATCCTGCCCCCGCCGGCCGCCGAATTCTCAGGCACCTGAGATTCGGCGGGGGCGGGAATCGCGCCGCGCCGGTCGGCGGGCCCCACCCCCCCCCCCGCCGATTCTCCGGCCCGCGATGGGCCGAAGTCCCGCTGCTGTAATACCGGTCCCGCCAGCGGGAATTAAACCACCTCCCTTACCAGCGGGACCAGGCGGCGCGAGCGGGCTCCGGGGTCCTGGGGAGGGCACGGGGTGATCTGGCCCCGGGGGATGTGCCCCCACGGTGGCCTGGCCCGCGATCGGGGCCCACCGATCCGCGGGCGGGTCTGTGCCGTGGGGGCACTCTTTCCCTTCCGCATCGGCCATAGCCTCCACCACGGCCGGGGTGGAGGTGACACCCCCCCCCCCCCCCGCGCATGCGCGGGATGACGTCAGTAGCCGCTGACGCTCCCGCGCATGCGCGGACTTCCGCTGGCCGGCAAGTCCCTTCGGCCCCGGCTGGCATGGCGCCAAAGGCCTTCCACACCGGCCGACGGGACGGCAACCACTCCGGCGCGGGCCTAGCCCCTAAAGGTGAGGGCTTGACCCCTAAAGGTGCTCCGCACCTTTGGGGCGGCCCGACACTGGAGTGTTTCCTGCCATTCCATTCCGCCGGGACCCCCCGCCACGCCAGGTAGGGGAGAATCCCGCCCAAGAAGCTGAAGTGCAAATGTCAATTGAGTTCGGAGTTCAAACTCAGACCTTAAGAAATTCCATTTCTAACATTGCTGCTCTCTCAGCTTATCAGAAACACAGAGGAAATATCACTTACAAATGTCCCTGAAAATCCATGTACAATGCTGGAGTACAAAGCAGGGGTTTCTGGTTTCAGTATTCATTGCTCACTTGATAGCAACCAAAGACTTTGACCCTTCTGAATAGTGCCGAAAGAAACATATACATTAATGTATGACTGCTACTCTGATACTATTTCCAATTGTGTCCTGGTCCATTCTACTTGCAATGTGCCCTTGCTGGTCATCGTTGATTTGTAATATGCTATTGGCCAATGTCAATACTGTCCCTTCCTTGACCTATGTTGGTTCCCTCTTCCTTCACTGACTGAATCAATGCTTCCAGCTCTTTTTTTTTAGCCATGCTACTTTGAGGTAGGATATTTCAGGGAACAATGGTCAGACATTATCAACTTGGTTATCTTTACACAAATGCAATCATCTTAACAACTCTGAACTTTTTATTTTTTCTGATCTATTTTTACCTTTAGTCTCCACGGCCGGCAGCCATGATGATTGAGCGCTCCACAGATTTTGGTCAAACCTGGAAACCGTACCAGTATTTTGCTGATGATTGCGCTGCATCCTTCCCTCAAATCCAAACAGGGCAACCCCACAGCTTTGATGATGCGCACTGTCAAGTACAGCCCCGGAATCAAGATTCATCAGATGATCAGGTACAGCCACCAGCAATAGACTGAGAATCACAACTAAACATTGTCAACCTATATTCTCAGAATCACATTGTACTTTCCAACTATCCACATTCTTTTTCATTTGGGAAACACATGTCTGGTTTATAAGCTGTAACATGTAAATCAATGAGCGATATAATGTCACGAATATCAGCAATTTTATTTGTTGAATATGTTGCTAAATTACAACCTGTAAAAACTAGTACTAATTAAACAAAGCATTTTGACATTCTCTTCTTTCCATTTTTGATTCCAGGTTACATTTAACCCACTCAAGCTGATTGATTACATTAGTGGTACAAAAAGTGACAAGATTAACAGTAAGGCACTTTTTTAACCTAATAAATCCCAATTAGTGTTTATGATCTCTCAACTTTTAAATTAACTCTGAGTTTTTTGATGCTTCCATAAAGAGGTACAGTAATCAGAATAATTAGAACTTCTGTTTATCAATAGTGAGTTCCTACTCACATGTTTGCATTGGTAGAGAAACTGCTGAATATATCAATAAGCTTCCTGAACAGATATGGATTTCTGATTGAATTTTTTAGATTAGAAAATTGTTTCAAACAACCTTACAGGTTGTTTTCAAGTCAAACTATTGAATCTTTATTACATTGTTCAATGTTGTAGAACTGTTTTTTCCCCCTGTTGCTGCTAATGAACCATCAATAACCTTGAGATAATGTAAGGTTAGAGGTTAAATAATTAGGGCCAGGGAACACAATTTTAGTTTGAAAATCAATCCTTATTTTTATGTACTAGTTTAATGATATAATTTATGGTTATATAACAAAACTGATGGGAATTCGAAAAGTAGAAAAAGAATTGCCTGGGCGATCGGCTGCCAGATGCATAACCGAGGTACCCCAGTGACCACTCACAGGAGAGTGGAATGACAGTTTAACCTGGAACACAATGGCAGTTATCACCATGAATGTGAATGGAATGAACTTATAATGGAAAATGTTGACATCGAAATGATAACAGGAAGGTGTACTCAGAACGTGCAAATAGACTTATTGTAGATAAGTTCTGTTTGTTTACTTGGTGTGAGGGGTGTATATATTCTGCTTAAATGCCTCACCCTATTGCCTTGATACTTCAAAACTTGCAAAAAGACTATTATTCAATAATAAATCTCGCTCACTGTCGTGATTTAAAATGCATTCTTATAGCTTAATCATATCCAGGAGAATCACAAGATCATGTAAACAAACATTGTTTCTCTGTCCTTAGACATAGCACCATTTACAAACCTGAGGATTAATTTTATCAAACCATACAAACCAACTTTATCCCATGAGCTTCATAATGTCAATCATTTCTATGCTGTGTATGACATGAGGTTTCAAGGCAGCTGTTTCTGTAATGGCCATGCATCCAGTTGCACCTCGGAAGATAACTCTGTGGAAGCCCCCCAAGGAGCAAGAAAAACGGTGAGAATCCCATTATTATTCCATGGTCTTATTTCAATTTACTGCAGAAAAAAGCTACAGACGAACAATCTTTATTGTACACCTTTGCACACTTTGTCGAAAGCACTGGCCACTACCCTGCCTTCATGTACAAAACAATTTAATTGGATGTTATTTCAGAATAAGGTTCACAAACTGTGGAAATGGAAAGGAAATTCACAGAGATGCATTAATAAGATCAAGAGAAAAATTGTATAAGAGAAGAAATATGAAACCCAATTCCACCTAGAATACCAAAGAGAAAATGCTGGAAAATCTCAGCAGGTCTGGCAGCATCTGTAGGGAGAGAAAAGAGCGAACGTTTCGAGTCCCGATGACCCTTTGTCAAAGCTTTGTCCGCCTAGAATACCATGTACTAATTTGCAACTTATGAAAACAGCAATGTTGTTTCCTAAGGCTCACTCCCAGCTCAGCAAACACCCCTTTCCTCTTCACTAAAGCCTCTTGGTCTATTGAAGAAACCATTAGACATGCAAATTGAAGAATACAGTGGAAATTCAAGTCTTCCACACTGTTTACAATCAGGACTCAATTGGAGAACTATCTAGGGAGTAAAAATAATTTCAAGACAGTATTCGCATTTTCTTTCATTCTCAAAGTAAGAAATGCTGCTATCTCAGCAGTTCAGGGATTTCAGATTGCATTGAGGAAAAATTACACTGATGGAAATGGTACTCCTCGGTGCCTGGACCACCCGCCCACCAGGTAGGGGAGAATCCAGCCCCTGATTTTTGTTCCATGTATGAGACTGACCCTAAATAGAACGTGATTCAAATCAAAATAAACATTTCACGCACCACTTTCTGCGTAGAATTCGCCAGCATTTCCTGCTCGTGAGATTTTCTAGTCCTGACAACGTTGACCCGTGCCACAGAACGGACAAGGAATGTAAATTGCCAACAACATTGGCCGGACCGAAAGCTCCCGCTGCCGGCCACTGGCAAGGTGCCTCTGCTGTGGGAAAACCTACCATGGGGTGGGTGAATTCTGCCCATGAGTATTTATTGTAATGCAGTTTAAATGCTTTCAAATAATGGAAAGACTTGCACAGATCCCACTACAGATTGTTCAGAATTTGAGATCTCTGCTGCTTGTATGTATTTTTATAGTTGTGTTGCCAATAACTCACAGTCCATTTCTTTTAGATTCAGGAACAATGTGTCTGTAAGCACAATACTGCCGGTAGAAATTGTGAGGTGTGTGCGAGCTTCTATAATGACCAACCTTGGAAGCCAGCTGATGATTACAACACCAACCAGTGTAAAAGTGAGTCATTAGCTCAACCCTTTCTGTGACCCCAGGAAGAATTTCCTGGATTTAGAGCAGGGTAGCAATAATACGGATTTCCAACATCCCATTAGGAAATAGTATTTTAGATGGGTTAGTAGATTGTCAAACATTCATCGTTCATTGCCAAAAATTAGTACTGGGCTATACTTTCATGATATTTGACTATAGGGGTGGGGGCTGCATGGTAATTAGAGGATGGAGGCACTGTCCTGTCTCGCCCACCCTCCCACTCAACATCTGGTCTTTGGACTGTGGGAGGAAACCGGAGCAGCTGGAGGAAACCCACGCACACACGGAGAGAATGTGCAGACTCCGCACAGACAGTGACCCAAGCCGGAATCGAACCTGGGACCCTGGAGCTGTGAAGCAATTGTGCTATCCACAATGCTACCGTGCTGCCCTATGTATGGAGGCACTGTCCTGTCTCGCCCACCCTCCCACTCAACATCTGGTTCTATGCCTGATAAATTATTCCTCTCACCAATGTGTTAACACCCTTTATATCCCATTTTAGGGGTAATACTATAATTTCTTACTCCATTCAGGCACCAGGAGCACATCTGGAATTTGGTTACAATTGCTCCTGCATCTACAACTAACAGAATCAAGGAATGGAATATCTTCCTATTTAATTCCCACATGCTTAGCGAACAGTTTTATAAAATGTTCACTTATAAACTCCAGTTTTATATACAGTTACATGTGGGGCTGGATTCTCTGCTCTGACGCACCACGTTTCTGCTTCAACCCGCTGGTGGGATTCTCCGTTACGTCAGCTGGTCAATGGGGTTTGATATTATGGGCTGCCCCATGCCGTCTGGAAACTTCGGAGAATCACGGTGGAGAATCCCGCCCATGGTATATTTCAATAATTTTGTACTGGAAATAACTCCACATCCTGGTGATAACAGTCCTTATTTTTCAAATAGAACAGCAGGTAGGGCAGCACAGTAGCACAAGTGGATAGCATTGTGGCTTCACAGCGCCAGGGTCCCAGGTTCAATTTGCGGCTTGAGTCACTGTCTGTGCGGAGTCTGCACGTTCTCCCCGTGTCTGCGTGGGTTTCCTCCGGGTGCTCCGGTTTCCTCCCACAGTCCAAAGATGTGCAGGTTAGATGGATTGGCCATGATAAATTGCCCTTAGTGACCAAAAAAGGTTAGGAGGGGTTGTTGAGTTACGGGGATAGGGTGGAAGTGAGGGCTTAGGGGGGTCGGTGCAGACTCGATGGGCTGAATGGCCTCCTTCTGCACTCTCTGTTCTATGTTCAGGATACTGGCAGGGCCTTAGATCAGAGTTTGGGTTTCTAGGCATGTTGTCACAGCACCGTAGTTTCCTGGTCATGGAGATGGAAGTGCTCTGTTTAAATCTTGGTGCATTTAGGTAATGAATGGATGCAGCTTTTAGCGAAAATTTACTTCTCGCTTTCTCCTGCAGAGTGCAACTGTAACAATCACTCCCAGAAGTGTCGCTTCGACCCTGAGGTACACCGAGACAGTGGAGGAATCAGTGGTGGAGTCTGTGACGACTGCGAGCACAACACAATTGGAAGCAACTGTGAGAAATGCAAACCCTCTTTCTACCGCAGGCCAGGACGCGATATTACAGCAATCGACACCTGCATTGGTAAGTGAATTCCACATTGTATCAGAATCAGTGTTAGCAAAGAGAACATTCTAGATCAACATATTGCTGTCAAACGTTCAATTTACTGCAGTTTTGATGACACTCCAAACCTTTACATTGACTTAAACTGGGTCACAGATCATGTGGTATCAAACCCAGCACTAACTGAGAATAAATGAAGAGTCACATTTACATGAAACAGGAAGGTCTATCTGTGGTCTAAATTTTAGAAATTTCTAATCTCTCCCAGAATTTGTGATTCAAAAGCAGAGATAGCAGCAATGACAGGTGTGGAAAATAGAAACATAAATTTTGTACAAAAAAAGAAAGAATTTCCATTTATATAATCACCTTTCACAAACTTTAGTTTGTGAACTTTAGTAACAAAGCACTTTAAAAGCAAATAAATACTTTTGAAATATAGTCACAGTTGTAATGTGTGAAACATAGGAGTCAATTCACTGTTTCACAAACAACAGTGTAAAAATTATCGCAGAGAACCACCAATTGAAAAAGGCTGTAGGGATAAGCCAGGAAACTATAGACCAGTGAGTCTCACATCAGTGGTAGGGAAACTAATGGAGAAGACTCTGAAGGAGAGAATCTATCTCCACTTGAAGAGGCAAGGTTTGATCAACAATAGTAAGAAGTCTTACAACACCAGGTTAAAGTTCAACAGATTTGTTTTGAATCACCAGCTTTCGGAGCACAGCTCCTTCCTCAGGTGAGCTAGTGAATCAAAACAAACCTGTTGGACTTTAACCTAGTGTTGTAAGATTTCCTACTATGCCCACCCCAGTCCAATGCCGGCATCTCCACATCATAGAACATAGAACATAGAACGATACAGCGCAGTACAGGCCCTTCGGCCCATGATGTTGCACCAAAACAAAAGCCATCTAACCTACACTATGCCATTATCATCCATATGCTTATCCAATAAATTTTTTAATGCCCTCAATGTTGGCGAGTTCACTACTGTTGCAGGTAGGGCATTCCACGGCCTCACCACTCTTTGCGTAAAGAACCTACCTCTGACCTCTGTCCTATATCTATTACCCCTCAGTTTAAAGCTATGTCCCCTCGTGCTAACCATTTCCATCCGCGGGAGAAGGCTCTCACTGTCTACCCTCTCTAACCCCCTGATCATTTTGTATGCCTCTATTAAGTCTCCTCTTAACCTTCTTCTCTCTAACGAAAACAACCTCAAGTCCATCAGCCTTTCCTCATAAGATTTTCCCTCCATACCAGGCAACATCCTGGTAAATCTCCTCTGCACCCGCTCCAAAGCTTCCACGTCCTTCCTATAATGCGGTGACCAGAACTGTACGCAATACTCCAAATGCGGCCATACAAGAGTTTTGTACAGCTGCAACATGACCTCATGACTCCGGAACTCAATCCCTCTACCAATAAAGGCCAGCACTCCATAGGCCTTCTTCACAGCCCTATCAACCTGGGTGGCAACTTTCAGGGATCTATGTACATGGACACCTAGGTCCCTCTGCTCATCCACACTTCCAAGAACTTTACCATTAGCCAAATATTCCGCATTCCTGTTATTCCTTCCAAAGTGAATCACCTCACACTTCTCTACATTAAACTCCATTTGCCACCTCTCAGCCCAGCTCTGCAGCTTATCTATGTCCCTCTGTAACCTGCTACATCCTTCCGCACTGTCCACAATACCACCGACTTAGTGTCGTCTGCAAATTTACTCACCCACCCTTCTGCGCCCTCCTCTAGGTCGTTGATAAATATGACAAACAGCAACGGCCCCAGAACAGATCCTTGTGGTACGCCACTTGTAACTGAACTCCATTCTGAACATTTCCCATCAACCACCACCCTCTGTCTTCTTTCAGCTAGCCAATTTCTGATCCACATCTCTAAATCACCCTCAATCCCCAGCCTCCGTATTTTCTGCAATAGCCTACCATGGGGAACCTTATCAAACGCTTTACTGAAATCCATATACACCACATCAACTGCTCTACCCCCGTCTACCTGTTCAGTCACCTTCTCAAAGAACTCGATAAGGTTTGTGAGGCATGACCTACCCTTCACAAAGCCATGCTGACTATCCCTGATCATATTATTCCTATCTAGATGATTATAAATCTTGTCTCTTATAATCCCCTCCAGGACTTTACCCACAACAGACGTGAGGCTCACCGGTCTATAGTTGCCGGGGTTGTCTCTGCTCCCCTTTTTGAACAAAGGGACCACATTTGCTATCCTCCAGTCCTCTGGCACTATTCCTGTAGCCAATGATGACATAAAAATCAAAGCCAAAGGCCCAGCAATCTCTTCCCTGGCTTCCCAGAGAATCCTAGGATAAATCCAATCAGGTCCCGGGGACTTATCTATTTTCAGCCTGTCCAGAATTGCCAACACCTCTTCCCTACGTACCTCAATGCCATCTATTCTAATAG
The DNA here is from genome assembly GCF_047496885.1 of Scyliorhinus torazame. Classification (NCBI taxonomy): domain Eukaryota; kingdom Metazoa; phylum Chordata; class Chondrichthyes; order Carcharhiniformes; family Scyliorhinidae; genus Scyliorhinus; species Scyliorhinus torazame. The sequence goes on from NC_092723.1 coordinate 1,000,086, forward strand.
CCTGGGTCTCAGCATTCCCCTCCACAACATTATCTTTTTCCTGAGTGAATACTGACGAAAAATATTAATTTAGTATCTCGCCTATCTCTTCAGACTCCACACACAACTTCCCATCCCTGTCCTTGACTGGCCCTACTCTTACCCTAGTCATTCTTTTATTCCTGAAATACCTATAGAAAGCTTTTGGGTTTTCCTTGATCCTACCTGCCAAATACTTCTCATGTCCCCTCCTTGCTCGTCTTAGCTCTCTCTTTAGATCCTTCCTCGCTACCTTGTAACTATCCATCGCCCCAACTGAAACTTCACACCTCATCCTCACATAGGCCTCCTTCTTCCTTTTAACAAGAGATTCCACTTCTTTGGTAAACCACGGTTCCCTCGCTCGACGCCTTCCTCCCTGCCTGACCGGTACGTACTTATCAAGAACACGCAGTAGCTGTTCCTTGAACAAGCTCCACTTATCCAGTGCGCCCAACACTTGCAGCCTACTTCTCCAACCTATCCCCCCCAAGTCACGTCTAATGGCATCATAATTGCCCTTCCCCCAGCTAATAATCAGCATGGCTTTGTCAGAGGGAGGTCATGCCTAACAAATTTGATTGAATTTTTAGAGCACATGACCAGGTGTATAGATGAGGGTAGTGCAGTTGATGTAGTTTATATGGATTTCAGTAAAGTCTTTGACAAGGTCCCACATGGAGACTTATATGGAAGGCAAATGCACCTGGGATACAGGGTAACCTGATAAGGTGGATTCAAAGCTGGCTGAGCTGTAGGAAATAGAGGGTGATGACAGACGGCTGCTTTAGTGACTGAAAACCAGTGTCCAGTGGCGTACCAGAGATTCGCCAGGTGGTTAACAGTGAGGTTAGGTTTCTTGGGTTGCAAGAGGATATAGACGGGATGGTCAAATGGGCAGATAAGTGGCAAATGGAATTTAACCCTGAAAAGTGGAGGTATTACACTTTGGAAGGAGCAATTTGACAAGGAAATATTCAATGAACGGCCTGGGAAGTCCTGAGGAACAAAGAGACCTTGGTGTGTTTGTCCATAGATCTCTGAAGGCAAAAGGGCAGGTTAATAGGGTGGTGAAAAAGGCAGATGGAACACTTGCTTTAATCAATCGCGGCATAGATTACAAGAGCAGGGAGGTCATGTTGGAGTTGTATAGAACTTTGGTGAGGCCACAGCTGGAGCACTGTGTGCAGTTCTGGTCACCACATTATAGGAAGGATGTGATTGCACTGGAGGGGGTGCAGAGGCGATTCTCATAGAATTTCTCATAGAATTTACAGTGCAGAAGGAGGCCATTTGGCCCATCAAGTCTGCACCGGCTCTTGGAAAGAGCACCCTACCCAAGGTCAACACCTACACCCTATCCCCATAACCCAGTAACCCCACCCAACACTAAGGACAATTTTGGACACTAGGGGCAATTTAGTATGTCCAATCCACCTAACCTGCACATCTTTGGACTGTGGGAGGAAACCAGAGCGCCCGGAGGAAACCCACGCACACACGGGGAGAACGTGCAGACTCCGCACAGACAGTGACCCAAGCCGGGAATCGAACCTGGGACCCTGGAGCTGTGAAGCAATTGTGCTAACCACTATGCTACCGTGCTGCCCAGGATATTGCCTGGGATGCAACATTTAAGTTATGAAGAGAGGTTGGATATGCTTGGGTTGCTTTCGCTGGAGCAGAGAAGACTGAGGAAACCTGATCGAGGTGGACAAGATTCTGAGGGGCATGGACAGGGTGGATAGGGAGCAGCTGTTCCCCTTAGTTGAAGGGTCAGTTATGAGGGGGACACAGGTTCAAGGTGAGGGGCAGGAGGTGCAGGTGGGATTCGAGGAAGAACATTTTTACCCAGAAGGTGGTGAGGGTCTGGAACGCACTGCCTGGGAGGGTAGTAGAGGCGGATTGACTCACGTCCTTTAAAAAGTACCTGGATGAGCATTTGGCACATCATAATATTCAAGGATATGGGTCAAGTGCTGGAAATGGGATTAGGATTGTCAGGTCAGGGCCTTTCATGCGGTGGTACAGACGCGATGCGCTGAAGGGCCTTTTCTGGACTGTATTTTGCTGTGATTCTGAGAATGGACAGGATTGTCCAGCCCTTTCCCCCAAAATGACACCCCCTTCTTGGTGTCAAATATAATGTTGTAAATGTAAATGAGATCGGCTGTGAAAGAACCCCCCCCAGATCTCCCTCTGCTCTCCACCCGTGCCATTTTTCATGCCCAGCGCGAACTAGAAAGAGCCAGCCCATAAATTGAGAAAACAAGAATATTCTCAGGGTAGAACTGTAAGTATTTGCTTTATTTTTCAGAATGCTCATGCAATGGATTGGGGTCCCAACATGATGGCGGCTGTAATCCCATCACCGGCCAGTGTAATTGTCTACCAAATGTAATAGGCTCAAACTGTGACAGGTGCGCTGAGGGCTACTGGAACTTGAGAAGAGGAATTGGCTGTGAGCCTTGTAGCTGTGATTCCAAAAACTCTTTCAGCCAGCGCTGTGATGCGGTACGGTACAACTCACTATTATGTTCTTTGTATCGCAATTAATCGACAGAACTGTTGGTTACTTAGCCAGAACCATGATTTATTAATGTACACGTGGTAAGGTAATGATCAGATACCAAGCAAGTTATCATAAAGTTACATTACACTCTCCTGGAACTATCCTTATGCCCGACTGTCTTCATGTACGCCTTACGACCGTCTGGCGATAGCCGGATATGGCCTGACTTATATCAGCTGCCACCTGCTGGTGGGAGGCCAAACTTCTGAGTACATGTAATGTTATCTACAGGCATAACACCACATCCCCCTTCCTTGGGAGATATTGATGTTTGTGTACAAACATGGTTACTATCTTTACTTTATACATTGGTAATATACAGAAACAATATAAACAGATTTAACTAGGGTGCCCATAAACATATCCCTGGTAGTGTCCGTCTCTTTCGCACAGCTCGTTGTACCTCCCTCACGGGATCGTCCCTGCGACCATTTGGGCTGTAGCCAGCCTTTTCGAAGACTGCTTTACGTACCGGCGTCTTGCTTCATATCCTCTTTACACTGTGGCTTTGGAAGGCATGCATTAAGATTGCCACACGTGTGTCACCAGCTCCTTCTTTGTTCGTGTCTTCCAACAATGGTGTTTACTGCTTCGCTGTGTGTTTTTTGTTTCTTATGTCTCTGGCTTGTCAAGCATCACATCACCTTCTTCTCTTTTGTTTTTGTCAGTGGGATCAGCTTGCTCTCCCACTCTCCTCCTCTTCCACCTTCTTGTTTTAACAATTAGTTTGCAAATTCTTTTCATTTTATGTTTGGGTTTGGGTTTGGCAACCCCTGTTTCGGAGCTGGTCTGCACCCTGTGCTCAGAGCTGGTCTGCACCCTGTGCTCGGAACTGGTCTGCACCCTGTGCTCAGAGCTGGTCTGCACCCTGTGCTCGGGGGTCTGCACCCTGTGTTCAGAGCTGGTCTGCACCCTGTGCTCCGGGGTCTGCACCCTGTGCTCGGGGGTCTGCACCCTGTGCTCAGAGCTGGTCTGCACCCTGTGCTCAGAGCTGGTCTGCACCCTGTGCTCAGAGCTGGTCTGCACCCTGTGCTCGGGGGTCTGCACCCTGTGCTCAGAGCTGGTCTGCACCCTGTGCTCAGAGCTGGTCTGCACCCTGTGCTCGGAGGTCTGCGGATGCTCAGGTGGAACCTGAGGCGCCGGCATGCCATCACGGAATTGTGTGGCCACGCCCAATTCTGCGCCCTCCATTGGAGGTTGGAGCGCTTCGCTCTCTGGTGCCTGGGTGGAAGTCACATCTACGACAACTTGTGCTGTCCCTTCTTGGCTCGCTGGAGCAATGCTCAATGGCTCCTCATCACTGGAAATTTGGGTGCAATCACTCTCTAGCACTGACGACACAGGCGATGGGCCATCCTGGTCTTGTTCGAGTAGATGCGTGTGATCATCTTCTCTAATTCATCGTCCGGTGGAGTTGACTCAAGGATCAGTCGACTATCGGAACCATTTCAGAGACCTGAAATGATTCACCAAGTGCCTCTGGAGCAAGCTTCTCTAAGATTGGTACAATGTCGTCTGTTACTTGCTTGTTCAAGAGCTGTTCCTCTGAGATATCAGCCACTGCCATCTTACTTTTTATTTTGGAGTGCGCCACCTCAGAGCTCTTGCCCTTCTCAGTGTCGTGCGCGGTCTGGGCATCCCCCGTGACCACCTCATCATACGAACATTTCATATCTGTCTTCATCTGGCTCACCTTCCGCACCTTAGCTTTCCACCTCATCTTCGAGGTCAGCATATATATCTTTGTCGTATTCATCATTGGAGTCAGCATCGTCTGCAATGATTTCTCCTGTAAAAAACAACATTGCTCTCGGAGTTATGTGATCACGCAGGAGACAGACAATTTCAAAGCCAGCCTCGGGTTTTGCTGCCGTGCTCTTATTTAACATTCCACCCTGTGGAACCTCAGGAGGACTGAAGAAATTGAAGAGTGAGTCATTTGGTACAGTGTTTGTAACTGTTCCGTGAATGCTTTCGAGCTTTGTGCTTTGGCTTAGTTTTAATTGTTTTCAACGTGACATTTTTTCTTTTCTTCCAGTTGATCTAGCAGCCTGTGCATCCCATGATTTCTAGTTCATCAAAGAAGGAAGATTCAAGCTTGTCAGGCTGTGAATCCATCTGGTGTAGAATCATAGAATCATAGAATTTACAGTGCAGAAGGAGGCTGTACTTTTGTCATCACCACATTTGTAAAATGCCCATTAAGCTCGAACCTAAAGCCCAGAGTAAAGCTCCTCGGCTTCTCATGCTCTCAACATTTAACATTCACATCTTGCAGGTGCTTTAATACGGGCTCATCATTCCCCTGTATCACGCCACTGAGCAGTTGCACCTTCTTGAAGACTGTTAATCAGAATTGCGGAATGCTCTTTGGCTCTTCCAGCTCTTTGTTTGATATGTCATCCTCCGCCTGGATTTCAGCTGAATCCTCATCGAATGACTGCACTATGATATCTTGTAGGGATTTGTAGTATTCAGCTGGCCACCCGTCTTCTGGGACATACAATCGCTCAACTAAGTTTGGGGATTCACATGCATCCTCTCCGATGGTGGACTCAATTTTCATGTCTACAATATAAAACAGTAACATGCACGTTGTGTCGTACGTGCAAAGCTCAAGTTCACACTTGCCAAACGTCTCCATCTTTTTAGTACCGTAGTGAACCGCCAGTCCCGGCCAATCAACGACTTTCAGCTACGTGTTCAGCTTGTGCAAAGCAGACTGACTGAGGGGTTGGCCCTCATTCCAATGTCCAGGTGATAATGAGTTAATTAGAAACACCGTAATTTTCCATCCGGTTTTGATGGTTTCCGGCGAATTCTTACTTGTTTCGTTCTTTTCTGAAATTATATCTTCATCTTTTTGGGTCGGACTCTTCCGGTCCTTGGTTTTAATGAGATCGATAAAGAACTGTTCATCCGGAGACATCTCATCAACAACATTTACTGAGCTTATTTGGTCCACTGTGGGATGAAAAAAACACTGTTTTGCAAAATGACCAACATGGCTGCACTTGGATCAGACTTTTCCAAAGATCAGTCATTGCCATGGGCCATGTCGATTGCCACATTTTTGGCAAAAGATGCGGCTCCTGTCGGTGACTTAAAATGGCCACCTGTACTGAGACCATGGGGTGGATTCTCATGCCGGCAACGCCGAAATCGCACTCGGCGACGGGCCAGAGAATCCAAATTCCCGACAGGATCGGGGCAGCGCCACTTCCGCGATGGTCCGTCCGCTCTGAAGAGGCAACTCACAGAGCCATTGCCTGAGGCCTGCCCCCCCGATGCTCCGCGCCCCCCGACCGGCCGAGTTCCCGATGGCATGGGACACATCTGGTCTCACCCGTCGGGAACACGGCGTGGCGTCAGCGACTCAGTCCAGCGCCACCACAGTCGGGGGGGGGGGGGACTGTTCCGCGGGCAGGGGCAGACATATTCGGGGCTGGGGGCACTGTGGTGCGGCGGTGCAGGCTGCGCGAGTTGGCCTCGGGGTGGACTATTTCGCAGGCCGGGTTCGCGAGTGGCATCCGCCATGTAGCACGGCACGGCCGCTGCAGGCCGCCGCCGAGCGCATGCACGCCACGGACCCGGCAATTCTCCAGGTCGTATCGGCAGCTGGAGCCGAGTGCGCTATGCCCCCAGCAAAACGGGGAATCGGTGCCGTTTTGCACCAGTCGTTCCCACGTCGGCATGGGGACATAGTCTCCAAATCGGAGAATCCAGCCCCACGTTTCATTATGACATACGTCACAACACTAATGGCGCTGGCGTCTTCCTCTATGTTGCTGCCAAAATTCTTCTAGCTGAGTATCACCTACTTGATGTGTTGGGTTCTCTGCTACACAGACGAACCAACATGGTTGCGAATGATACAACTCAGTTTTATTACTAACATTTATTTACAGTGGTAAACTGGTTACTGAGGTTCGATCATAACCCTAGAATCTATGGACCTATTCCTAATACTATCTTGGAGTGGCACTCAGCACATGGTGGATGTCTGAGTGGCTTGCTGTGAGCTCTGTGCCCTGAGCTGTCTCCTGCTGGAATGCCCGGGAAGTGTTGTGTTCCCTGTTTTGTACTGTGTATGCTCTTGCCTGTGATTGGCTGTGGTGTTGTGTGTGTGGTGATTGGTCCGTTGATCTGTCCATCAGTATGTATGTATGTTTGTACCATGATGTTTACCTGAATATCATGATATCCCCCCTTTTTTACAAGAACATGTGCCTATGTGGTTATAAATAGAGATGTGTACTGAGTGCAGCTGAATGTGTGTGTGTGCAATATCTACAGCATGTACATGGGGCTAAACTATATACAAGGGGCGATGTCGGGTGCGACATAACAACAAGGTTGTACCATAAACAAAGAACGGGGAAATGTTGAACGACAAAACGAACTCCTGTAACGACAAGGAAGAACAGAAACATATTAACACAGCGGTATTATGAGTTCAATGTACAAACAGGCTCATAAGTCCAGTCTAGTAGGTGGGCGACGAATTCGGGTTGACCGCCTCAAGAGTGGGTCTGAATCCACCAGATAGGAATGAGCCTGGCCACGGGCGACGACGGAAGGGGCATGGTGGCAGGAAGCTCCACGAAGTCGATATCAGGAACAACAGGAGGGCGTGGTGCCGGCGTAAGTTCCCGTAGCGAGCGTGGAAGTAGGCGAAGAGCCCGGCGATTGCGTCTGCGAATGGATCCATCAGGCATGCGAACCAGGAACGAGCGGGGAGCCACGCGTTGAAGAACTTCGGCAGGTGCTGACCAGCCACCTTCTGGTAGGTGGATGCGGACTTCGTCTCCAGGGGCCAGGGCGGGAAGATCAGTTGCCCGTGTGTCATATACCCTCTTCTTGCGAACGCGCTGCTGTTGCAGTCTGTGTAGTACCGGAGCATGGTTGGTTGTGGATGGATGGCACAGTGGTCCTGAGGGCGCGACCCATCAACAGCTGGGCTGGTGAGAGGCCAGTGGCTAGTGGGGCCGAGCGATAGGCCAGCAGGGCTAGGCAGAAATCCGATCCGGCAGCAGCAGTATCATGACACTACTCACCACTAAAAATGCTGCTAACTATTCCAATTAAAGATGTGCTTAAATTGAGCAGCATTCTGTCTCATTCCTGTTGTTAATTAATTTATTGTCTTTTTTATTATTCATTCGTACGATATGGGTTCCACTGCAAGGCCAGCATTTATTGAGTGTGGAATTGCACTAAAAAGAAGTTGCTTTCTGACGTTTTCTTTTTGTGGGCTTACAGATTTGGCTGGTCTTATATTTCCAGGCAGAGGAAAGTAAAACATGATCTTAAACCCAAGGTTTCATAGCGCATTGTGTATTGAAGTTGTTTCTCTTCCTGCACCTAGTGTTGCACTAAGACTGACTTTCATCTGTTCCCATAGCTACTTATTCCTGGAACAGGTTGCCAGCTTGTCACCAGAGGCTTATAACTTGAGGGATCCACTCGGCACCAAGCATGACAGACTAGGAATCTCTCCCACTCTTACTGCCTCTCATTGACGTGCAGTGAAAGGATTCAGAAGGTTGATACTATTGGCTGCATTAAAAACGCACCTTTTTTGACCATCAAGTCCTGGGGTTGGACTTGAACCCTGGGTTTCTAGCTCAGTGGAAGGGACCCTACCCACTGGGTCAAAAAGCCTCCTGCAGATTGAAGTATTGATATACAATTAGTATAGGTGTAAAGCTATGAAATGTAAATTACACCAATATATTTCCCTAAAATATTTTTTGATATTTGATTGACAAAATAGATGATTCATACTCTGGTATAATTTTTACCCAGATTTTAGAGAGATATGGCGGATACGATGCAAGTGTGATTCAATTAAGCATAAACAACAACTAGCATTTACATGCCACCTTTCACATAGTCAAACATCTCAGGGGTCTCATAGGAACCTTACCCAACAAAATGTGATACGTTTAGATGACAACTATGGGCTTGTGTTCTAACAAGGTGTGTTCAAATCTACAGATTTGTTCTTTGGATAGAGAACAACATCTTTATCTTGGATGATCTTTCATAACATCTTGCTAATATGTTAAATGTCATGCTACACACAATGCTTACAGTATGTCTTTAGGACAACCCTGCCTGAAATACCAAGAAAAATCATGTTTTGAGGGCTTCTCACCCAAGCTCGATGTAAGAGAGTACTGATACGTTACTATCTTGTTGTGACCAGGTGACAGGACAGTGCCCTTGCAGGAATACAAACACTGGAAGAACATGCGGCAGTAGACATTTACATGACTGTCCAGACAACTACTACAGTTTTGGTACAGAATGCAAGGGTAAGTGTCCCAGACCTTAAATTACTTTGTTTCATGAAAAATACATAGATTTTCTCTGATTGAAACATCTGAGTATTTTTCTGTCCAACTGACCTGCTCTGTTAGATTCTACTGAATTCCTGTCGATTTTTGAATCAGGTCTTGTTCCTTTTATCCAAAATGTTATGGAACCTCAATTGTGAACACTGGGATGTTATTTATTAACTGAATCAAATACCTCAGCCTATAATCTCATTCCATTTCTTAACTTTTGACCATAGAGGGTATCAAACACAGAACCAGAGGAAAGCGGCAGGAAAAGGCCATTCAACCCATCATGTCTGTGCGAGCCCAAAAAACAGAAGAAAATTAGTTGTTCATTTAATCACACTTTCCAGCACCTGGTCCATAACCTTGTAGGCTATTGCACTAAACATACATGCAAACATAAACATATATGCAGACATAAACATATATGCAGGCATTGCGCAGCACGGTAGCACAGTGGTTAGCATTGTTGCTTCACAGTGCCAGGGTCCCAGGTTCGATTCCCGGCTTGGGTCACTGTCTGTGCAGAGTCTGCACGTTCTCCCCGTGTCTGCGTGTGTTTCCTCCGGGTGCTCCGGCTTCCTCCCACAAGTCCCGAAAGATGTGCTGTTAGGTGAATTGGACATTCTGAATTATCCCTCTGTGTACCCGAACAGGTGCCGGAATGTGGCGACTAGGGGCTTTTCACAGTAACTTCATTGCAGTGTTATTGTAAGCCTACTTGTGACAATAAAGATTATTATTATAAACATTTATGCACACATATAACATATATGCATACATAAACATCAACATATATGCACACATGAACATGTATGCACACATAAACATAAACATATATGCACACATGAACATCAACATTTATGCACACATAAACATAAACATGTATGCACACATGAACATGTATGCACACATAAACATATATACACACATAAACATCAACATTTATGCACACATAAACATAAACATATATGCACACATGAACATGTATGCACACATAAACATATATGCACACATGAACATCAACATATCTGCACACATAAACATAAACATATATGCACACATAAATATCAACATACATGCACACATAAACATCAACATATATGCACACATAAACATCAACATATATGCGCACATAAACATCAACATATATGCACACATAAACGTCAACATATATGCACACATAAACATAAACATATATGCACACATGAACATGTATGCACACATAAACATCAACATATATGCACACATAAACATATATGCACACATAAACATCAACATATATGGACACATAAACATCAACATATATGCACACATGAACATGTATGCAAGCATACACGTATAAACATATGTAAACAGGACTGGAAGTATGTAGGAAACCAACTGTTATCTGTTTAAAATGGAAACAGGTGATAGGTAAATGGTCGTGGTGATATTAATATGAGATAATGAAAGAAATAAAAGAGACACCGAGAGCCTCTGACTAGCTGAGGAAACTAGAGAAGGACGGGTTGAGGAAGTGAATCAGAACTGTACTGTCTGCAGAGAAGCAAACAGCAGGCAGACACAGACAGAATACTCTGTCAGAATAGTGATCAAATGGAAGGTTCTCGCCAATGATAAACACATTTCCCCACCACCACTCTCTGGATATATTAATGTACCCCGCCCTCATCATCAACATTTGCTGAAGACATAAACATCAGGGGTGGGATTCTCCGACCCCCCGCCAGGCAGGAGAATCGCCGGGGGGGCGGCGTGAATCCCACCCCCGCCGGCTGCCGAATTCTCCGGCGCCGGGGTTTTGGCGGGAGCGGGAATCGCGCTGGTCGGGGGCCATTGGCAGCGCCCCCCCCCCGACGATTCTCCAGCCCGCGATGGGCCGAGCAGCCGCCCGTTTTAGGCCGGTCCCGCTGGCATAAATTAGACTTGGTACTTACAGGCGGGACCTGGCTCAGCGGGCAGCCTCCGGGGTCCACGGGTGGGCGCGAGGGGGTCTGGCCCCGGGAGGGGTCCCCAGGGTGGCCTGGCCCGCGATCGGGGCCCACCAATCCGCAGCGGGCCTGTGCCGTGGGGGCAATCTTTCCCTCCGCACCGGCTGCTGTGGACCTCCGCCATGGCCGGTGCAGAGACGAACCCCCCTGCAGATGCGCTGGGGTGACGCAGCACACGCTGATGCTCCTGCACATGCGGCAACTCGCGCAGGCCGGCGGAGGCCCTTCAGCGCCGGTTGGCGCGGCGCCAACCCAACTGGTGCCGGCCTAGCCCCTGGAGGATTCCACACCTTCCGGGCCGCCCGACGACAGAGTGGTTCACGTCACTCCTCGGTGCCGGGACCATCCGCTCTGCCGGGTAGGGGACAATCCCACCCTAGGTCTATATTCTTGGTTGAGCACTCAACCCATTCAAATCTTTCTCTTACTTTGTGTTATATTTGTAATCTCTCATTCCGGTTCACTACTGTAAAGTTTCAGAATTATGACTAATCATAAAATATGATGTGAGAGCTGATCCCAGTACTCTTATGTAATAATTTTAACTTGATTTTATTCCCTTCAGAGTTTCTTCAAATCTAAGAACTGTTTCTTATCCTTTTATTTCTCTCTCTCTTACTTTTGTTTGCCGTGGGAAACTGGTCAAGTCAGACACGAACAATCCCAAGGCAGCTGTGCTGCAACAGTGGAAATCTTTCTCTGATAGTTTTTCTTTGACTGTGCAGGAGCTCCATCTAGGGGTCTGATTAAGAGCTGCAGTTCAAACTTGGTTCCTCAGATCTGTGCCGAAGCATCGGGCTGGATTCTCCGGTTTTGAGGCTATGTCTGGAGGAAGTGTCTGGTTTTACGACAATAATATCGCAAGACCCCAGCACCAACCCTCTGACCAGTGAGGGGCTGACAGCCGTGCCTTGTGGAACATCCTTACCGTTAGAAATGTCTGGAGAATTGCTGGATCCGTGGCCGCGCATGCGCACAGCGACGACCTGCAGCAGTCACGCCGTACAACATGGGGCCGGCCACGTGCGGACCCGACCTGCCAGACAGTGCCCCCCTGGACACCACTTCGCCACCTCCGGGCCACCCCCCCACCAGTCCCCCCAGCCCTCGGCGAAGCCCCCCCCCCCCCCGCCCGACTGTGGCAGCGCTGGACACAGACTGCCGTCGGGAACTCGGCCCATCGGGGGCGGAGCATCGGGGGAGCGCCTTCAAGTAACGTCCTGAGGCCGTCCCAATGGCGTGCGCCGTACCCCTCAATGACGCCGTTTTGGAGGGGGTGGAGCATCCAAAAACAGGCCCTGCCCCTGATTCGGTTGTAAACAAGGATTCTCCTCTCGATCGCCGATTACGATATCGGCATCGGGCAGCAGAGAATCATCTCATTCCAGTCTCCTACTTTTCCATCACACCCTCTAATATTCCTCTTTTTCAGCCAACCCTTTAATATTGATTCCCTCGCTGTGTCCTTAGCAGCATTGGACAGGGGATCATGGCCCTGTATTCACATGCTAAGTTGCTGATAGAAATATGTCTTATGCATTTCTTGACATTATTGAACCTCCATCATATGGCTGACAGAATGTTTGAGAAGTGGTAATACAGGCCACCCCAAAATAAATGGAACAAAGAGGAGAAACCTGCAAGTGTAAGTCTTCCCCTGTTGGAAATCAAGTTAGGTTTTGCTCTCAGTGTCCTGGTCTTGATCATGCTGCGATTCTATATTAATCACTGTGAGGGGAGGTAGTGGTGTAGTTGTATTGTCACTGGACCAGTAATCCAGACACCCAACGTAATGTTTTGGGGTCCTGTGGTTGAATCCTGCCGCAGCAAGACGGTGAAATTTGAATTCAATAAAATCTGGAATTAAAATTCTAATGGTGACCATGGGCGGGATTCTCCGACCCCCCACCGGGTCAGAGAATCACCGGAGGCTGGTGTGAATCCCGCCCCCGCCGTGTCCTGAAGTCTCCGCCACCAGAGATTCGGCGGGGCGGGAATCGTGCCGCGCCGGTCGGCGGGCCCACCCCCGCCGATTCTCCGGCCCGCAATGGGCCGAAGTCCCGCTGCTGGAATGCCTGTCCCGCCAGCGTGGATTAAACCACCTTTTGAATGGCGGGACAAGGCGGCGTGGGCGGGCTCTGGGGGGGATGAGGGGCGATCTGGCCCCGGGGGGTGCCCCCACGGTGGCCTGGCTCACGATCGGGGCCCACCGATCCGTGGGCGGGCCTGTGCCGTGGGGGCACTCTTTTTCTTCCACCTTCGCCATGGTCTTCACTATGGCAGAGGTGGAAGAGACCCCCTCCCCTGCGCATGCGTGGACCCGCGAAGCCCGTCGAAGACCTTTCGGCCCCGGCTGGCATGGCACCAAAGGCCTTTCCCACCAGCCAGTGGAGCGGAAACCCCTCAAGGTGAGGGTTTGGCCCCCTCCGCACCTTTGGGGAGTCCCAACGTCGGAGTGGTTCCCGCCACTCCATTACGCTGGGGCCCCGCCGGGTAGGGGAGAATCCGCCCCAGGAAACCATTGCCATTGTAGTAAAAACCCATCTGGCTCACTAAAGTACTTCAGGGAAGGAAATCTGCCGTCCTTACCCGATCTGGCCTACATGTGACTCCAGACCCACAGCAATGTGGTTGACTCTTAAACGTCTCCCTCTGAAATGGCCAAGCAAGCCACTCAGTTCAAGTGCAATTAGAGATGGGCAACAAATGCTGGCCCAGCCCAGCGATCCCCAAATCCCAAGAACGAATAAAGGAAACATTGATGTTGCATGATATTAGTTGAATGCTCTGAATCAATCCTCTTTGAAACTTGCTGTCTTGACAGAATGTGATTGTGACCAAAGTGGTACTGAGACCAGCGGATGTGACAAAAGTACAGGACAATGCCTGTGCCACGCAGGCTTTACCGGGAAGCGTTGTAACGAATGTGAGCGGGTCCGTGGTTACTGCTCTGACTTTCCAAATTGCAAACGATGTCACCCATGTTTCCAGATTGTGGATAACCAACTAAGCACGTTAAATATTCAACACAAAGCCTTGGTGAACATAAAGCTGCCAGCTCATGTGGGAAATCATTATGATTCTGAGATACGTGCCCTTGATAATAAACTGCAACAAGTTGAGGCAATAATGGACAATCCAGCTGTGACAGACAGCACAGTCACGAACGTGCACAACAACTACAAGCAGCTCAGGTAGGATGGATGAAATAATCGCTAAAATGTTAATTTGTCACTGTGCACTTTTGCATATTTACTCTTCTTTCAATTGTTACGACACCTTGGGCTGGTGCGCGGTCAATTCTAGCCCCACTTGACCCGGAGTTGCAACACAGGTGAAATTAGATTTTATATTAATGCCGGTGGTTTTGGTTAACCACCCGGGGAGGGGGTAGAGCAGTGGTATTGTCACTGGATTGGTGATCCAGAGACCCAGGGTAATACTCTGGGGACACGGATTAGAATCCATGGCAGATGGTGGAAATTGAATTCATTAAATATCTGGAATTAAAGGTCTAGTGATGGCCATAAAACCATTGTCGATTGTTGTAAAACCCCATCTGCTTCACTAATGTCCTTTAGAGAAGGAAATCTGCCGTCCTTACCCGGTCTGGCCTACATGTGACTCCAGACCCACAGCAATGGGGCTGACTCTTGAATGCCCTCGGGGATGGGAAAGCCACCCAGGATGAAGCTACAAAGCCAACAAAAAGGAATGAAACCGGACAGACAGCCCGGCATCGACCCAGGCACCGGAAACGACAATGGCAAACCCAGCCCTGTCGACCCTGCAAAGTCCTCCTTACTAACATCTGGGGGCTTGTGCCAAAGCTGGGAGAGCTGTCTCACAGACTGGTCAGCAACAGCCTGACACAGTCATGCTCACAGGATCATACCTTACAGGTAACGTCCCAGACACCACTATCATCATCCCTGGGTATGTCCTGTCTCACCGGCAGGACAGACCCAGCAGAGGTGATGGCGGAGTGGTGTACAGTCAGGAGGAAGTTGGCTTTAGTTGAGTTAACCAACCGGGGAGGCGGTGGAGCAATTCTCAACACCCACTCTGGACTCCATGACGTCTCATGGCTTCAGGTCTAACATGGACAAGGAAATCTCTTGCTAATTACCACGTATCGTCCACCCTCAGCTGATGAATCAGTCCTCCTCCAAGTTGAACACCACAAGCAGCTCTGGATCTGCAGGAGCGACGCTGACATCTCCCTCTGAATGCCCCGGCCGCTACCTATCATCTCCATCAGCTCCGGGTAACCTTGTTCCAGAGATTCAGCATCAGACTGGGACCCAGCTGGGTCCTGGGATCCAGCAGCCCTCCCACTGCTGTCTCGCCTGTGGGTTTCTGCCTCCTCCTGATGTACATCAGCAGCAGTGTGGTGCTCACCAGATTACACCCCAGAAGCCTGTCCACAAACATGTCCCACCGAGGTGCGTGTATCTGCGCTGGGGGAGGGTGGGGTGACAGCCGTGTCGCGCCTATCTTCGTGGCATCCACGGAGCTCTCCTCCGATGTGTTCTCCCCGGAGTCAGGAGAGGGGGCCGCCCGGGATGGGCCGTGCCTTCGGTGGAGGACCTGCGGGAGAATGGACATGTGGTCAGTGGGAGGGATGGGTCAGTTTGTAAGGCAGTAATAACTCACGTTGGACAGGTCCTCTGGGTGGAGCCCGGTGGTTCCTCACATCTGCGGCCTCCGCCAGCCTCCGCGTGGGTGACCGCCCTGTCCTCAGCCACACCGGTCACTCCAGGGCCCGCTCCTCAAAGGAGGTGAGGATTCTGTTATTCGGCACCCAATGCCAGTCTGGGGGCCCTCCCGGTGATTGTGGGAGAGCTTTTCCTGAGTGGGCATCGTTAGTCACACGCGTGGCTCAATATGGGGGGGGAGGGGTCATCTGGGTGGTTGGGGGGTGTGGCTGCTCACTCATGCTGCCCGGTGTAGGTCGTTGACCTTCTTCTTGCACTAGAGGCCAGCCTTTCTGGTCACACTGCCCGAGCTTACAGCTGCCGCCACCTCGTGCCAGGCAGCACTGGCTGCCCTAAGGCTCCAGGACCTCGGGGGAACAGGAGATCCCTCCTGACCTCCATGGTGTCCAGGAGCCTCCCTAGGTCAGCATACCCGAATCTTGGGGCAGGTCTCCTCGATGCCATTGCTGCGAGCTGGCTGGGGTTGGCTGAGCAAGTGCAGTTTAGATGCTGCTCGACCTTGTTAGCGGGGGGCTGGCGAGCGCGCTGCCGGCGAATCAGCTGGCAAGCCAGCATTCGGGGCGAGATGCCCATGAGGCCTCGTTAAGTGAATCAATTAACGATGAATTGTATTGCCGGACTCGCTGGGCCGAGCGGCGGGAAGCTCGCGGCAATTCCAGCTCACAGCAACACTTAGAAATGTTTCTGGAGAATTGCGCCCTAAGGAGTGGGAAGATGCACAAAAATAGTAAACTTACTCTGGAGTTATGTATCCTGAGGGTCATGTTGCAGTGGTTAGCAAGCAGGCTTACATTAACACTGCAATGAAGTTACTGTGAAAAGCCCCTAGTCGCCACACTCCGGCGCCTGTTCGGGTACAGAGAGAGAATTCAGAATGTCCAATTGACCCAACAGCACGTCCTTCGGGACTTGTGGGAGTTACCGGAGCACCCGGAGGAAACCCACGCAGACACAGGGAGAACATGCAGACTCCGCACAGACAGTGACCCAAGCCGGGAATCGAACCCGGGACCCTGATGCTGTGAAGTGACAGTGCTAACCACTGTGCTACCGTGCTGCCCAATAGATCAGCCGTCATTTAGTTGAATGGCAGAATAGGCTCGACAAGCCAAATAGCCATTCCTGCTCCAAAGTTCATTTCTGTTAACCAGGGTTGATTCACTCATTGTGAAATCTGCCTTTGACTCAGCATAAGGCTGCACCGTCAAACTTTAATCTATAAAATGATCTTTCTGATCTATGTTAAGAAGTTCAGTCACTCGCAGTTGTTGTGTCAGATTTGTGATTGGAGAAAAATGCAAATGTGAGAATTCCACAATAAAACTTGTAAGGGTTTTGTAGAATCTGAGTTTCACCATTCCCTGTGTGTTGGTGTCACACTAAAGCAGAACTTTATTCCTCAGTCTATTTGTTTATATTTGGACACAGGGTGGAAGCTGAGCAAATCAATCCTGATACTGATATAGTGGATCAAAGTTATCGGCTGAGCAACGAAATGGATGTCTTGGACAGAAATGTAAAAACCATCAACAGT
This sequence comes from Scyliorhinus torazame, assembly GCF_047496885.1. Lineage (NCBI taxonomy): Eukaryota > Metazoa > Chordata > Chondrichthyes > Carcharhiniformes > Scyliorhinidae > Scyliorhinus > Scyliorhinus torazame. The sequence continues at coordinate 1,017,269 of NC_092723.1, forward strand.
CAGCTGCAGAGCACAAAGGAAAAAATTGAACTTTTCATCAGTGAAGATTCACAAGGCACACAAGGTATCACACCCTAGAACCACACTGACCTTCTGTTGCAGTAAATGCTCTAATGTTCAACATGTGTGCAGATAGCTTTACAGACCAGGGGCGTCATTCTCCAACCCCCCGCCAGGTTGGAGAATCGCCGGGGGCTGCCGTGAATCCCGCCCCCGCCGGTTGCCTAAGTCTCCGGCACCGGATATTCGGCGGGGGCGGGAATCGGGCCGTGCCGGTTGGCGGGCCCCCCCGCTCGATTCGCCGGCCCGAATGGGCCGAAGTCCCGCCGATAAATTGCCTGTCCCGCCGGCGTAAATTAAAGTACCTATTTACCGGCTGGACAAGGCGGTGTGGGCGGGCTCTGGGGTCCTGGGGTCCTGGGCGCAGGGCGATCTGACCCCGGGGGGTGCCCCTACGGTGGCCTTGCCCGCGATCGGGGCCCACCGATCCGCGGGCGGGCCTGTGCCGTGGGGGCACTCTTTCCCTTCCGCCTTCGCCACGGTCTCCACCATGGCGGAGGCGGAAGAGACTCCCTCCACTGCGCATGCGCAGGAAACTTTCAGCGGCCGCTGACACTCCCGCGCATGCGCCGCACCGACATGTCATTTCCGTGCCAGCTGGCGGGGCAACAAAGGCCGTTTCCGCCAGCTGGCGGGGCGGAAATTCCTCCGGAGTCGGCCTAGCCCCTCAATGCTGGGGCTCGGCCCCCAAAGATGCGGAGCATTCCGCACCTTTGGGGCGGCGCGATGCCCGTCTGATTGGCGCCGTTTTGGGCGGCAGTCGGCGGACATCGCGCCGTTTGGGGAGAATTTTGCCCCTGAAGGGTGAGAAAGTAAGAGTGTTTGAAGGGAGGAGAGAAGTTGAAGTGGTCAATGTCATGCCAGTGTTTCTTGATTACAGGATTTAGGGAGGGTAAATGGCCAGACAGAGGGGCCTGGGCCAAAGAAGTGGGTACAGAGGCCAAGAGGACTGAAGGAAAGCTCAATGTTGTCCTCAGTTCAAATTTGGTTGAGGTGGGGGTGTCAGGTGGATGAAGCTGAGGCCTTTGCTGAGGACAGATCATTCAGAGTCAGAGATGGGAAGGTCAGAGGATAAGGGGTCCACGTCCATAGATCCCTCAAAGTTGCCATCCAGGTTGATAGGGTTGTTAAGAAGGCGTATGGTGTGTTGGCTTTCATTAACAGGGGGATTGAGTTTAAGAGCCGCGAGGTTTTGCTGCAGCTTTATAAAACCCTGGTTAGACCACACTTGGAATATTGTGCCCAGTTCTGGTCGCCTCATTATAGGAAGGATGTGGATGCTTTGGAGAGGGTGCGGAGGAGATTTACCAGGATGCTGCCTGGACTGGAGGGCATGTCTTATGAAGAATGGTTGAGGGATCTAGGGCTTTTCTCACTGGAGCGAAGAAGGCAGAGAGGTGACTTGATAGAGGTGTACAAGGTGATGAGAGGCATGGATAGAGTGGACAGCCAGAGACTTTTCCCCAGGGTGGAAATGGCTGTCACGAGGGGACATAAATTTAAGGTGATTGGAGGAAGGTATAGGGGAGATGTCAGAGGCAGGTTCTTTACACAGAGAGTGGTGGGTGTGTGGAATGCACTGCCAGCAGAGGTGGTGGAGTCAGAGTCATTAGGGACATTTAAGCGACTTTTAGACAGGCACATGGACAGCAGTAAATTGAAGGGGTGGAGGTTAGGTTGATCTTAGATTAGGATAAATGGTCGGCACAACATCATGGGCCGAATGGCCTGTACTGTGCTGTACTGTTCTATGAAGCAAGGTTTGGATTCCAAGAAGGGATTGCGCATAGCGATCCGGAAGATTCCAGGTTGATTCGAGTTGATGCTGAGTCAACCATTGCTGGCTAAGAAGGTAAAAATAAATCAGTCAGGTTTTGCGCTGCAGAACACTCACCGTTTGAGAAAGTGCATGTGGCAGATATTAGGTCAACATTGGGATTGGGGTGTGGGATCCACACCTCAGATTGGAATAGCCAGTAAACTTTCACAATCAAAACTCACTTTGACAATAAGGCACAGGGTAACTAGCAGAGAATAACTGGCACCCATCAAACCAAATGAAACCTAAAGTTACAGCTTTGGAAAGCGGGAAATTTAAAAAAGATATTGGGTGGGATTATCCAGCCGATCGCTGGTGGCAGGATTCTCTGATCCCACCAGCAGTGCCCCCCCCCCCCGCCCCATCCCAGAGATTTCCGGGTGGCATGGGGTGTTTTCAATGACAACTCCATTGACAACCAGTGGGAATCCTGGCACCAGCCAACGGTGCAACCAAATTTTCTGTTCTCGTTAGCAGTGGTAGCGGGACAGACTCCCAACGAGGAATCCAGGCCATTGTGTCTTGTGAGACTGGATATTGTTGTGTTGTCTGATGTGCCAGTGGATCGCTGAAGTGTTGAGTCTGAGTCAGGCCATCAGGAGGAGGCTTTCGCTCGTCAGGTGGGGGAAATTTGGCAGTAAGTTTTCCTGTATCTCGATCTCCCTGCCTCCCAGCTCTTGGATTAGTTTGGAAAATATCGACCAATAGCTGTGAGTGTGGTGCTTGCCCAGATTCTCTGCAGGGTAGTGTGGATAGGAAGCCTATTGAGAAAGTGAAATGAAAACAAAAATCCGAACACATTCACTTTTCTTCTGAACACAAAAACTTTTAACATAGAATATAGAACATAGAACAGTACAGCACAGAACAGGCCCTTCGGCCCTCGATGATGTGCCGAGCATTGTCCAAAACCAAGATCAAGCTGTCCCATTCCCTGTCATTCTGGTGTGCTCCATGTGCCTATCCAATAACCGCTTGGAAGCTCCTAAAGTGTCCGACTCCACTATCACAGCAGGCAGTCCATTCCACACCCTAACCACCCTCTGAGTAAAGAACCTACCTTGGACATCCCTCCTATATCTCCCACCCTGAACCTTATAGTTATGCCCCCTTGTAACAGCTACATCCACCCGAGGAAATAGTCTCTGAATGTCCACTCTATCTATCCCCCTCATCATCTTATACATCTCAATTAAGTCGCCTCTCATCCTCCTCCGCTCCAAAGAGAAAAGCCCTAGCTCCCTCAACCTTTCCTCATAAGACCTATCCTGCAAACCAGGCAGCATCCTGGTAAATCTCCTTTGCACCCTTTCCAATGCTTCCACATCCTTCCTATAATGAGGTGACCAGAACTGCACACAATACTCCAAATGTGGTCTCACCAGGGTCATGTACAGTTGCAGCATAACCCTGCGGCTCTTAAACTCAAGCCCCCTGTTAATAAACGCTAACACACAATAAGCCTTCTTCACGGCTCTATCCACTTGAGTGGCAACCTTCAGAGATCTGTGGATATGAACCCCAAGATCTCTCTGTTCCTCCACATTCCTCAGAACCCTGCCGTTGACCCTGTAATCCGCATTCAAATTTGTCCTAACAAAATGAATCACCTCGCACATATCAGGGTTAAACTCCATCTGCCATTTTTCGGCCCAGCTCTGCATCCTATCAATGTCTCTTTGCAGCCTACAACAGCCCTCCACCTCATCCACTACTCCAGCAATCTTGGTGGCATCATCAAATTTACTGACCAATCCTTCAGCCCCCTCCTCCAAGTCATTGATAAAAATCACAAATAGCAGAGGACCCAGCACTGATCCCTGTGGTACACCGCTGGTAACTGGTCTCCAGTCTGAACATTTTCCATCCACCACCACCCTCTGTCTTCTATGTGATAGCCAGTTACTTATCCAATTGGCCAAATTTCCCTCTATCCCACACCTCCTTACTTTCTTCATAAGCCGACCATGGGGACCCTTATCAAACGTCTTACTAAAATCCATGTATACGACATCAACTGCTCTACCTTCATCTACACACTTAGTTACCTCCTCAAAGAATTCAATCAAATTTGTGAGGCAAGACTTACCCTTCACGAATCCGTGTTGACTATCCCGGATTAAGCTGCATCTTTCCAAATGGTCATAAATCCTATCCTACAGGACCTTTTCCATTAACTTACCGACCACTGAAGTAAGACTAACCGGCCTATAATTACCAGGGTCATTCCTATTCCCTTTCTTGAACAGAGGAACAACATTTGCCACTCTCCAGTCCTCTGGCACTATCCCCGTGGACAGTGAGGACCCAAAGATCAAAGCCAAAGGCTCTGCAATCTCATCCCTTGCCTCCCAAAGAATCCTTGGATATATCCCATCTGGCCCAGGGGACTTGTCGACCCTAAGATTTTTCAAAATTGCTAATACATCCTTCCTCAGAACATCTACCCCCTCCAGCCTACCCGCCTGTTTCACACTCTCATCCTCAAAAACATGGCCCCTCCCCTTTGTGAACACTGAAGAAAAGTATTCATTCAACGCCTCTCCTATTTCTTCTGACTCCATGCACAAGTTCTCACTACTGTCCTTGACCGGCCCTAACCTCACCCTGGTCATTCTTTTATTTCTCACATAAGAGTAAAAAGCCTTGGGGTTTTTCTTGATCTGACCCTCCAAGGACTTCTCAAGCCCCCTCCTAGCTCTCCAAAGCCCTTTTTTTTAGCAAATTCCTTGCTACCTTGTAACCCTCAAGCGACCCAAAAGCTAGGGCTTTTCTCATCCTTACATACGCTTCCTTTTTCCTCTTGACAAGACATTCAACTTCTTTTGTGGACCATGGTTCCCTCACACAGCCATTTCCTCCCTGCCTGACAGGGACATACCTATCAAGGACACGCAGTATTTGTTTCTTGAACAAGCTCCACTTTTCATTTGTGCCTTTCCCTGACAGTTTCTGTTCCCATCTTATGCTCCCTAATTCTTGCCTAATTGCATCATAATTGCCCCTCCCCCAATTATAAACCTTGTCCTGCCGTATGGCCCTATCCCTCTCCATTGCTATAGTGAAAGACACCGAATTGTGGTCACTATCTCCAAAGTGCTCTCCCACAAACAAATCTAACACTTGGCCCGGTACATTACCCAGTACCAAACCCCCCTCTTGTCGGCCTAGCCACATGTTGTGTCAGGAAACCCTCCTGCACACTCTGTACAAAAACTGCCCCATCCGAACTGTTTGACCTATAGAGGTTCCAATCAATATTTGGAAAGTTAAAGTCACCATGACAACTACACACCTATCCATAATCTGTTTTGCAATTTCTTCCTCCACATCTCTATTACTATTTGGGGGCCTATAGAAAACTCCAAACAACGTGACCGCTCCTTTCCTATTTCTAACTTCGGCCCATATTACCTCAGTAGGCAGATCCCCCTCGAACTGCCTTTCTGCAGCCGTTAAACTATCCTTGATTAACAATGGACTCCTCCACCTCTTTTACCACCTACCCTACTCTTACTGAAACATCTATACCCCGGAACTTCCAATAACCATTCCTGTCCCTGTTCTAACCATGTCTCCGTAATGGCCACAACATCGTAGTCCCAGGTACCAATCCACGCTCCAAGTTCACCTACCTTATTCCGGATGCTCCTTGCATTGAAGTAGACACACTTCAACCCACCTTTCTGTCCGCCGGAACACACCTGCAACCTTGATACCCTCCTCAGTACCTCACTACTCTCAACACTAGCTTCTGGCTACAGCCCTGACAAATTAGATAAACCCCCGAAGAGCAGTAGCAAATTTTTCTCCCAGGATATTGGTGCCCCCACCTGTCTGCACAGGTCCAACCTTCCCCAGAATGTGCTCCAAAATAACTGAAACCCTAACCCTCCTACACCATCCCTACACAATGTATTTAGATCGAGGTGACTGATGGTTTCTGTTTCCTCCAGGTACTTTCAACAACATTCTTTCATCATATCAACAGTCTGGAAAAGCAAAAGACGGGATTGTTGCTGTGGAACCCATCATTCTTAAATCTAGAGAAGCTCGGTTAACTGCAAATCAGCTCATTAAACATATAAACACAGACAACAGGAATAAACTGGAAAATCTGAAGCACGGTCTGAAGTCTCCCAACGTAAATCCTCTCATCAACAAAGTAAGGGACCATTTAAACAGTGGAGCATGTGAATTTGATGGCAGGTTCAATTTGCAGCTATGTCAATACGGGTTTGTAGTGGGATTCGCTGTTTTCATTCAAACACTGACATATGACCTCTCCGATTGTTACAATTCAATTGAATCAGCTATGTGAGTGCAAAAAAAAGTTGACAATTAAGACATTCAGAGGGCATATGTTTCCTTTTCGTACCTGAGTTTAGGGATCATTGAATATTTGCATTTCAACTATCATAACTGACAAAACACAATGGGTGAAATTTTCCTGAAAATCAGCAAAGGTCAGTAGCGGGCAGGAAAAACAATGTTGAAGCCACTGGCAGCAATGGCGGCTTAATCCAGTATATCTCGAGCACTCAGTCTGAAAAACATAAAGGGACAGCTTCCACAACATAACTCTGGCTCTGAGTCGCTCCGTTCAGCAACTTAATTGAAGATTGGGGCACTATTTTCTAAGGCAGCCCTAGTGCACAATAGTTTGTTAGGATCCACCCCGCCAAGAAAAAGCTCCCTCCCCCATCCCAGCACTTCCCAGGGACTGTCCCCTGACACTGACCCGCTCCCCCTGAGTGATACACTCATCTGAGCTCTAGGTCTGTTCGCCAGATGTACACCTGATAATAATAATCTTTATTGTCACAAGTAGGCTTACATTAACAATGCAATGAAGTTACTGTGAAAAGCCCCGAGTCACCACTTTCCAGCGCCTGCTCGGGTACACAGAGGGAGAATTCAGAATGTCCAATTCACCCAATAGCACATCTTCCTGGACTGTGGGAGGAAACCGGAGCACCCGGAGGAAACCCACGCAGACACAGGGAGAACGTGCAGACTCAGCACAGACAGTGCCCAAACCGGGAGTCGAACCCGGGTCTCTGGCGCTGTGAAGCAACAGTGAGTGGACGTTTTAATGGGAGGAAGTGGTGTTGGTGATTCAGTTGATAATGAGATGCTAATGAGATAATGAGATGATAATATATTCACGATGTTTCTGACATTGAGCATAGGGAAACGCCCCATATCACTGGTGGGGGAGGAACAATAGCATCTTATGTTTATATCAGCATGAAACGCAATTTGGGTCACTCACAAGATTTTCCACTCCGTTGCCAGCCCGGCCGATATGCAAAGTACCACCCAATATGTCTGAAGTCTATTTTCCCTGTAGTCTATTTCATTTTGCACCTCAGCTAAATAATATCATAGAAGGCCTTCGCTTTGTGGCTTACTGTCTTCATCCTTGATTAAATTTGGGTGAGAACAAAGAACATTACAGCACAGGAACAGGCCCTTCAGCCCACCAAGCCTGCATCGATCCAGATTTGTTATTTACACCGACTACCTATTGCCCAAAGGATCTGCATAGCCTCCATTCCCCGCCCGTTCATGTGGCTATCAAGATACATCTTTAGTGCTGCTATTGTGCCCGCCTCTACGACCTCTAATGGCAGCGCGTTCCAGGCACCCACCACCTTCTACGTGAAAAACTTTCCCCGCACATCTCCCCTAAACTTTCCCCCTCTCACCTGGAACCTGTGCCCTCTTGTAATTGAGTCGTCCCCCCTGGAATAAAGCTCTGACTATTCACCCTGTCTATTCCTCTCGTAATTTTGCAGACCTCGATCTGCCTTTCCATCAAAAACAATTTGAGTTTAATCCTCATAGCTAACACCCTCCAGACCCTCCTGGCAACATCCTCGTTAATCTTCTTTTCAAAGAACAAAACAAAGAACAAAGAAATGTACAGCACAGGAACAGGCCCTTCGGCCCTCCAAGCCCGTGCCGACCATGCTGCCCGACTAAACTACAATCTTCTTCACTTCCTGGGTCCGTATCCTTCTATTCCCATCCTATTCATATATTTGTCAAGATGCCCCTTAAATGTCCCTATCGTCCCTGCTTCCACCACCTCCTCCGGTAGCGAGTTCCAGGCACCCACTACCCTCTGCGTAAAAAACTTGCCTCGTACATCTACTCTAAACCTTGCCCCTCTCACCTTAAACCTATGCCCCCTAGTAATTGACCCCTCTACCCCGGGTAAAAGCCTCTGACTATCCACTCTGTCTGTGCCCCTCATCATTTTGTAGACCTCTATCAGGTCTCCCCTCAACCTCCTTCGTTCCAGTGAGAACAAACCGAGTTTATTCAATCGCTCCTCATAGCTAATGCCCTCCATACCAGGCAACATTCTGGTAAATCTCTTCTGCACCCTCTCTAAAGCCTCCACATCCTTCTGGTAGTGTGGCGACCAGAATTGAACACTATACTCCAAGTGTGGCCTAACTAAGGTTCTATACAGCTGCAACATGACTTGCCAATTCTTATACTCAATGCCCCGGCCAATGAAGGCAAGCATGCCGTATGCCTTCTTGACTACCTTCTCCACCTGTGTTGCCCCTTTCAATGACCTGTGGACCTGTACTCCTAGATCTCTTTGACTTTCAATACTCTTGAGGGTTCTACCATTCACTGTATATTCCCTACCTGCATTAGACCTTCCAAAATGCATTACCTCACATTTGTCCGGATTAAACTCCATCTGCCATCTCTCCGCCCAAGTCTCCAGACAATCTAAATCCTGCTGTATCCTCCGACAGTCCTCATCGCTATCCGCAATTCCACCAACCTTTGTGTCGTCTGCAAACTTACTAATCAGACCAGTTACATTTTCCTCCAAATCATTTATATATACTACAAAGTGCAAAGGTCCCAGCACTGATCCCTGTGGAACACCACTGGTCACAGCCCTCCAATTAGAAAAGCATCCCTCCATTGCTACTCTCTGCCTTCTATGGCCTACCCAGTTCTGTATCCACCTTGCCAGCTCACCCCTGATCCCGTGTGACTTCACCTTTTGTACTAGTCTACCATGAGGGACCTTGTCAAAGGCCTTACTGAAGTCCATATAGACAACATCTACTGCCCTACCTGCATCAATCATCTTAGTGACCTCCTCGAAAAACTCTATCAAGTTAGTGAGACACGACCTCCCCTTCACAAAACCGTGCTGCCTCTCACTAATACGTCCATTTGCTTCCAAATGGGAGTAGATCCTGTCTCGAAGAATTCTCTCCAGTAATTTCCCTACCACTGAAGTAAGGCTCACCGGCCTGTAGTTCCCGGGATTATCCTTGCTACCCTTCTTAAACAGAGGAACAACATTGGCTATTCTCCAGTCCTCCGGGACATCCCCTGAAGACAGCGAGGATCCAAAGATTTCTGTCAAGGCCTCAGCAATTTCCTCTCCAGCCTCCTTCAGTATTCTGGGGTAGATCCCATCAGGCCCTGGGGACTTATCTACCTTAATATTTTTTAAGACACCCAACATCTCGTCTTTTTGGATCACAATGTGACCCAGGCTATCTACACCCCCTTCTCCAGACTCAACATCTACCAATTCCTTCTCTTTGGTGAATATTGATGCAAAGTATTCATTTAGTACCTCGCCCATTTCCTCTGGCTCCACACATAGATTCCCTTGCCTATCCTTCAGTGGGCCAACCCTTTCCCTGGCTACCCTCTTGCTTTTTATGTAAGTGTAAAAAGCCTTGGGATTTTCCTTAACCCTACTTGCCAATGACTTTTCATGACCCCTTCTCGCCCTCCTGACTCCTTGCTTAAGTTCCTTCCTACTTTCCTTATATTCCACGCAGGCTTCGTCTGTTCCCAGCCTTTTAGCCCTGACAAATGCCTCCTTTTTCTTTTTGACGAGGCCTACAATATCACTCGTCATCCAAGGTTCCCGAAAATTGCCGTATTTATCTTTCTTCCTCACAGGAACATGCCGGTCCTGTATTCCTTTCAACTGCCACTTGAAAGCCTCCCACATGTCAGATGTTGATTTGCCCTCAAACACCCGCCCCCAATCTATGTTCTTCAGTTCCCGCCTAATATTGTTATAATTAGCCTTCCCCCAATTTAGCACATTCATCCTCGGACCACTCTTATCCTTGTCCACCAGTACTTTAAAACTTACTGAATTGTGGTCACTGTTACCGAAATGCTCCCCTACTGAAACATCTACCACCTGGCCGGGCTCATTCCCCAATACCAGGTCCAGTACGCTCCTTCCCTAGTTGGACTGTCTACATATTGTTTTAAGAAGCCCTCCTGGATGCTCCTTACAAACTCCGCCCCGTCTAAGCCCCTGGCACTAAGTGAGTCCCAGTCAATATTGGGGAAGTTGAAGTCTCCCATCACCACAACCCTGTTGTTTTTACTCTTTTCCAAAATCTGTCTACCTATCTGCTCCTCTATCTCCCGCTGGCTGTTGGGAGGCCTGTAGTATACCCCCAACGTTGTGACTGCACCCTTCTTATTCCTGATCTCTACCCATATAGCCTCACTGCCCTCTGAGGTGTCCTCTCGCAGTACAGCTGTGATATTCTCCCGAACAAGTAGCGCAACTCCACCTCCCCTTTTACATCCCCCTCTATCCCGCCTGAAACATCTAAATCCTGGAACGTTTAGCTGCCAATCCTGCCCTTCCCTCAACCAGGTCTCTGTAATGGCAACAACATCATAGTTCCAAGTACTAATCCAAGCTCTAAGTTCATCTGCCTTACCCGTAATGCTCCTTGCATTAAAACATATGCACTTCAGGCCACCAGACCCGCTGAGTTCAGCAACTTCTCCCTGTCTGCTCTGCCTCAGAGCCACACTGTCCCTATTCCCTAGTTCTCCCTCAATGCTCTCACCTTCTGACCTATTGCTCCCGTGCCCACCCCCCTGGGTGGGCACTTTCTCCAAAACATCCACGTCCTTCTGGTACTGCGGCAACCAGAACTGCACGCAATATTCCAAATGTGGCCTACCTAAAATTTTATACAACTGCAACATGACCTGCCAACTCTTGTACTCAATGCCCTGGTTGATGAAGGCAAGCATGCCGTATGCCTTCTTGACCACCTTCTCAACCTTCATTGTCACTTTCATGGAACTGTGGACCTGAACGTCAGATCCCTCTGTATGTCAATGCTCTTAAGGGTTCTGCCATTTACTGTATAATTCACACCTGAATTTCACCTCACACTTGTCCAGATTGAACTCCATCTGCCATTTCTCTGCCCAACTCTCCAATCTATCTATATTCTGCTGTATTCTCTGACCCTTCACTATCTGTAATTTCACCTATCTAGGCGTCATCCGCAAACTGGTTCATCAGACCATCTACATGTTCTTCCAGATCATTTCTATACATAACAAACAACAGTGGTCCCAGCACTGATCCCAGTGGAACACCACTAGTTACAGATCTCCATTCTGAAAAACTCCCTTCCACTGTCTCCTGTTGCCAGGCTTTATCCATCCAGCTACACACCCCGAATCCCATGCGACTTTACCAATGGGCAGCACGGTAGCACAAGTGGATAACACTGTAGCTTCACAGCGCCAGGGTCCCAGGTTCGATTCCCCGCTGGGTCACTGTCTGTGCGTAGTCTGCACGTTCTCCCTGTGTCTGCGTGGGTTTCCTTCGGGTGCTCCGGTTTCCTCCCACAGTCCAAAGACGTGCAGGTTAGGTGGATTGGCCATGCTAAATTGCCAGTAGTGACCAAAAAGGTTGAGGGCTTATTGGGTTACAGGGTAGGGTGGAAGTGAGGGCTTAAGTGGGTCGGTGCAGATTCTATGGGCCGAATGGCCTCCTGCTGCACTGTATGTTCTATGTTCTCCCCGTGTCTGCGTGGGTTTCCTCCGAGTGCTCCGATTTCCTCCCTTTTGTGAGTGCCATGAAGAATCCAGCATGAGTTGAAGGATAGAAAGAAATAACATTTATTTACAAGAACATATATATATACACAACAACAGCAGCAGCAGCAATTCCCTTGCTGCTCACTCCTCTCTAGCTGATTCCACACTGGCCAGCTTTATTTATCCAGGGAATCTGCAAATGATTTCTCCGCCCCCCTCATTGGGGAAGCTCATACTCCCGAAGGATTGTGGGATTGCCATTAGTCTCCAGCCAGTGGTAAGCAGGCAGGTTATAACATCCCTCCCCGCCCCCCCAAAGTCCAAGGAATCCACCGAAGACCCTGGTGAAGGAGGGTGTCGGACTCGTTTGGCCGCAGGCCGGACACCATTTGCATGCGGCGCTGGATCGGGCGGCGTGTAACGAGATGGAGAACTGCGCTTCCGTTATGAACGGCGTAACGGTTGTACATCCATGGCCCGTGGGCCTGAGGACTCCCCCTCTGATGCGTCCTGTGTCTCCATCTCGGAGTCGGAGTCCGCTACCTCCGTCATCTCAGTATCTCTATCTCCGCGCAGTTCTGTAACGACCTTCGCAGGCTTTAAGTGTGGCGCCAGAGGAAGGTCGTAAGGAATACTCTCCACTGTGTCTGGTCTCTGTGGCTGTAGAAGTGAGCTCCGGTGGCGGGGAATCTTTGGAAGAGATGGTCTTCTGGACCGAATGTGGTCTACATGCTTGTGCTGGAGACGACCCTGGGCTTGCACCTGGTAAGAGATAGGGTCCGTTCGGCAAAAGATAATGCCAGGGACCCACTGGACACCACCAGCAAAAGTTCGAACGAACACTGGGTCACCGGGTGCAAACTACCAAATCAGCCGATGCCGAGAAAAACAATGTCCGAGTGCGGGAATTTGCACCAACGTCCGGGAAAACCATGCTAAGGCAGGTGAGAAGTCTCCGGCCCATTCAGAGTTCCACGGGAGCTACCCCAGTCACCGCATGTGGAGTGGTCCTGTATGAAAACAAAAAACGAGCCAGTCTCGTGTCCATAGATCCGGAAGACTGCTTCTTTAGGCCCCGTTTGAATGTCCGACAACCCATTTGAAGCCGGGTAGTATGGAGCGGTGCGGATATGGCATATGCCATTCATCTTCATGAACCTCGCAAACTCCTCACTTGTGAACGGAGTGCCGTTATCCGTGACCAGCACCTTGGGAAAGGCCATGCGTACTGAAAGGCAAACGCATCTTCTCGATTGTTGCGCAGGACGTTGTGCCTACCATCTTATGCACCTCTAACCATTCAAACTGGGCATCGATTAATAGAAGGAACATGGATCTTTGAAAAGGGCCTGCGAAATCTACATGCAAGCGTGCCCAAGGCCGCCCTGGCCATTCCCAGTGATGTAGGGGCGCGGCCGGCGGAAGCTTCTGATTCTCCTGGCAAATGGAGCAGTTTTGGTGTCGAGGCCTGGCCACCAGACATAACTCCGGGCCAACATTTTCATTTTGGTCACACCTGGATGCCCATTGTGCAAGTCTCTTAGTATCAGCTCCTGGCCTTTTTCCAGGACAATCACACACGTCCCCCACAAGAGGATGCCGTCTTCCACGCTGAATTCTGACAGCTTGGAGGAAAATGCCCGCAACTCGCCTGGGAGCTGTCTATGCTGCCCACCATACAGGACTATGTGCTGAACCTTTTTCAGGACAGGCTCCGTCTGGGTCCACTCACGGATCAGAGGCTGTTTAGCACAGGGCTAAATCGCTGGCTTTGAAAGCAGACCGAGACAGGCCAGCAGCACGGTTCAATTCCAGTAACAGCCTCCCCGAACAGGCGCCGGAATGGGGCGACTAGGGGCTTTTCACAGTAACTTCATTTGAAGCCTACTTGTGACAATAAGCGATTTTCATTTCATTTCATTTTGTGATGCCGTGACAGGTAAGGAGTCCATAAAATGTAGGGTTGCAACCACCTCACCAGTCGTGGGGGTCGACATGGGGCCGGTTAATAAAGGCAATCGGCTCATTGCGTCGGCATTCGCTATCTGGATCCCTGGTTTGTGCTCCAGAGAATACTCGTAGGCAACAATGCCCAGCGCTGGATCCGTGCGGAAGCAATGGGCGGTATTGGCTTATCCTCTCGGAAAAGTCCCAGCAGAGGCTTATGATCAGTCACGATAGTGAAGTGGCGGCCATACACATACTGGTTTCCCCGCAAAAATCACCGCCAGGCCCTCCTTCTCGATCTGTGCGTACTTCCTTTCCGCTGCAGTCAATGTGTGGGAGGCAAAAGCTATCGGCCTCTCGGCGTCATTCTCCATCTTGTGGGACAGGACGGCCCCAACACCATACGGGGATGCGTCACACGTGATGAGCAAAGGCTTTCCAGGATCATAGTGGGTTAGTTCCCCAGACGACGACAATTTTACCCGCCAGAAAGCGGTTTCTTGCAGTTGACCCCAAACCCGCGTGTGATTCTTCTTTAGCAGAAGGTACAACGGGGCCAGCGTAGTTGCCAGATTGGGGAGGAACTTCCCGTAATCGTTTACGAGGCCGAGAAAAGAAGGAAGATGCGAAGTGTCAGTCGGGGTGGGGGCCTGTTGAATCGCACGCACCTTCTCTGCGACGGAGTGCAAACCTTCGCGGTCCACCCGATAACCTAGGTAGACTACTTCCTTCACCTGAAAGACGCACTTTGTATGACGTAAACGGACTCCAGCCTCTAAAAAGTGTCTAAGGACAGCCTCCAGATTTTCCAAATGTTCCTGCTCCGCGTCCCTGTTATCAAAACGTCATCTAAGTAGACAGCGACATGCGTTAAACCTCTCAAGATGCCCTCCATAACACGTTGAAAAATAACGCAGGCAGAGGATACCCAAAGGGCAACCGTGTATATTCATACAGGCCCCGGTGTGTATTAATCGTTACATATGACCGGGAGGCAGGGTCCAGCTCCAATTGTAGGTAGTCGTGACTCACGTAGAGATCCTCTGTGTGAGGCATTGGATATCGGTCGAGCAGGGAAGCCGTATTCACTGTAAGATTATAGCCGCCGCACAAGCGAACTGTGGCATCTGGCTCCTTAACAGGTACAATTGCTGCTGCCTAGTCAGCGAAACGGACGGGCCTGATAATACTCAAAGTCTCCAAATGAGTGATCTCCCCTTCTACCTTCTCGAGCAAGGCGTAAGGCACCAGGCGTGCCCGGAAATAGCGCGGCGTGGCTCCTGGTTCGACTTGGATATGGGCTACGGACTCCTTTATTTTCCCCAAACCGGGCTGGAATATGTCTGGGTATCATCCTAGCACCTCAGTCAACCCTTCAGAAACTGTTTGGAGGATGTGCTGCCACTGCAACCGCAAATGGCGCAACCAGTCCCGACCCAACAGGCTGGGCCCATGGCCACGCACCACGATAAGTGGGAAACGCCCCTCCTGGCATCCATAAACAACAGGGGTCATTGTAGTTCCTGCAATGTCCAATGGTTCCCCCGTGTAGGTGGCCAACCTGGCCTGTGTGTCGGTTAATGTAAGGGTCTGTATACCCTGCTTGATGCGGTCGAATGTCCTCTGGGCGATCACGGAGACCACTGCGCCAGTGTCCAACTCCATCTCAAGTGGGTGGCCATTGACCCGTACTGTCACCTTAATGGGGGCCACACGGGGAGCTGCCACACAATGCAGCTGCAGGCAGTCGTCCTCCGTCTCCACGTTCTCGGGAGTAGTCACCGCAGGTTCATCCAAATGGAAGGTACGGCCCCTGGGCTGGCCCCAGTTTCTCTCGGGATGATGGCGCCTCTGGCGCCCCCAGGACCGGCGTCCGCGATGGGGTCGGCGCCCACATGTCTGACACGGACATGGCTCTTCATCCATTGGTTCTGGAGAAGGCTCCCTTCGGGGAGGAACGTCCGGCAGCCACTGGCGTCGATCCGGATGCCGCCCCGCCCAAGGTACCGCAGGAGTGCGGGAGACGCTTTTGAGCAGAAGGGGTTGCGCCCCAAGACGTGCACCTCCATTCCCTGTAGCTCCTGCACTCCCCGTTCTGCGCTCTCTCGGGACAATACTATTTGAATGGCCTGTTGAAAATTCAATGTTGGCTCAGCTAACAACTTTTTCTGGGTGGCCGCATTGTTAATACCCCAAACCAAATGGTCGCGTAACATTTCTGACAAGGTCTCACCATAATCACAGTACTCTGCAATCATGCATAGCCTGGATAGAAACTCTGCAAGAGATTCTCCTGGGGTCCTCTCAGCAGTATTAAACTGGTAACGCTGGACTATTGTGGACGGGGTTGGGTTAAAATGTTGCTCCACTAAGTTCACAAGTTCATCAAACGCCTTGGTGTCCGGCGCAGCTGGGTACGTAAGGCTCCTAATCACCCCAAACGTATGCGGGCCGCAGCCAGTGAGCAAAATGACCACCTGGCACTCGTTTTTGGTGATATTGTTTGCCCGGAAATAGTAACGCATCCGTTGTGCGTACTGGTTCCAACTTTCCAGCGCAGCATCAAAAACATCCAAACGTCCATAAATAGGCTTAGTGCAACAGAAAAAAAACTTCCGACCTGTATCCAACAAAAATCCAGGGAGGTGGCTTCAGCAGTGTAGACAGCTATCCACTTTAACCCTCGTCACCAGTTTTGTGAGGGCCACGAAGAATCCAGCACGAGTTGAAGGATAGAAAGAAATAACATTTATTTACAATAAATTTGCTGGCTTTGAAAGCAGACCAAGGCAGGCCAGCAGCACGGTTCAATTCCCGTATCAGCCTCCCCAAACAGGCGCTGGAATGTGGCGACTAGGGGCTTTTCACAGTAACTTCATTTGAAGCCTACTTGTGACAATAAGCGATTTTCATTTTTCATTTCATTTCATATATATACAACAGCAGCAGTAACTCCCTTGCTGCTCACTCCTCTCTAGCTGGTTCCAAACTGGCCAGCTTTATTTATGCAGGGAATCTGCTAATGATTTCTCCGCCCCCCCTCATTGGGGAAGCTCATACTTCTTAAGGATTGTGGGATTGCCATTAGTCCCCAGCCAGTGGTAAGCAGGCAGGTTATTACACTCCCACAGTCCAAAAATGTGCAGGTTAGGTGGATTGGCCTTGCTAAATTGCTCTGTAATGTCCAAAGGACTGGTGGGGCTACTGGGTTACAGGGATAGGGTGGAGATGTGGGCTTAAGTAGGGTGCTCTTTCAAGGGCCGGTGTAGACCCGATGGGCCAAATGGCCTCTTTCTGCACTGTAAAAAAAAAATTTTTTAATTATGAAAATTCTATGCAAGCCTCACGAGCACATGGCATGGGGAGTAACCCTGAAATGACTACCCTAAAGGTCCTGTTTTTTAGCTTACTACCGAACTCCCTGTAATGTCTTTGTAGAATCTTGCTGCTCTTCCTGCCTATATCATTTGTATCAATGTGGACAATGACATCTGCCTGTTTGCCCTCCCACTTCAGGATGTCCTGTTACTGCTCTGAAACATCCATGACCCTGGTACCAGGGAGGCAACACGCCATCCTGGAGTCACTTTTGTGACCACAGAAGCGCCTATCTGTGCCGCTGACTATCGAAACCCCAATTAGTAGCTCTATTATGCTTTGCCCCCCTCCTCTGTACAGCAGGACTTGCTATGGTGCCACTGCTCTGGCTACTGCTGCTGCTGTCACCTGATGGGCCTTCCTCCTCATCAGTATCCAAAAGGGCATACTTGTTAGAGGGGGCACAGCCACAGGGGACTCCTGCACAGCCTGCCTGCTCCGTCTAAGAACAAAGAACAAAGAAAAGTACAGCACAGGAACAGGCCCTTCGGCCCTCCAAGCCCGTGCCGACCATGCTGCTCATCTAAACTAAAAACTTCCTGGGTCCGTATCCCTCTATTCCCATCCTATTCATGTATTTGTCAAGATGCCCCTTAAATGTCACTATCGTCCCTGATTCCACCACCTCCTCCAGCAGCGAGTTCCAGGCACCCACTACTCTCTGTGTAAAACACTTGCCTCGTACATCTCCTCTAAACCTTGCCCCTCGCACCTGAAATATATGCCCCCCAGTAATTGACCCCCTACCCTGGGGAAAAACCTCTGACTATCCACTCTGTCTATGCCCCTCATAATTTTGTAGACCTCTATCAGGTCGCCCTTCAACCTCCGTCGTTCCAGTGAGAACAAACCGAGTTTATTCAACTGCTCCTCATAGCTAATGCCCTCCACACCAGGCAACATCCTGGTAAATCTCTTCTGCACCCTCTCTAAAGCCTCCACATCCTTCTGGTAGTGTGGCGACCAGAATTGAACACTATACTTCAAGTGTGGTCCAACTAAGATTCTATACAGCTGCAACATGACTTGCCAATTCTTATACTCAATGCCCCGGCCAATGAAGGCAAGCATGCCGTATGCCTTCTTGACTACCTTCTCCACCTGTGTTACCCCTTTCAGTGACCTGTGGACCTGTACACCTAGATCTCTCTGACTTTCAATACTCTTGCGGGTTCAACCATTCACTGTATATTCCCTACCTGCATTAGACCTTCCAAAATGCATTACCTCATATTTGTCTGGATTAAACTCTATCTGCCATCTCTCCGCCCAAGTCTCCAAACAATCTAAATCCTGCTGTATCCTCTGACAGTCCTCATCGCTATCCGCAATTCCACCAACCTTTGTGTCGTCTGCAAACTTACTAATCAGACCAGTTATATTTTCCTCCAAATCATTTATAGATACTACGAACATCAAAGGTCCCAGCACTGATCCCTGTGGAACACCACTAGTCACAACCCTCCAATTAGAAAAGCACCCTTCCATTGCTACTCTCTGCCTTCTATGACCTAGCCAGTTCTGTATCCACCTTGACAGCTCACCCCTGATCCCATGTGATCACCTTTTGTACCAGTCTACCATGAGGGACCTTGTCAAATGCCTTACTGAAGTCCATACAGACAACATCCACTGCCCTACCTACATCAATCATCTTTATGACCTCTTCAACAAACTCTATCAAGTTAGTGAGACATGACCTCCCCTTTACAAAACCATGCTGCCTCTCACTAATACGTCCATTTGCTTCCAAATGGGAGTAGATCCTGTCGCGCAGAATTCTCTCCAGTAATTTCCCTACCACTGACGTAAGGCTCACCGGCCTGTAATTCCCTGGATTATCCTTGCTACCCTTCTTAAACAAAGGAACAACATTGGCTATTCTCCAGTCCTCCGGGACATCACCTGAAGACAGTGAGGATCCAAATATTTCTGTCAAGGCCTCAGCAATTTCCTCTCTAGCCTCCTTCAGTATTCTGGGGTTGATCCCATCCGGCCCTGGGGACTTATCTACCTTAATATTTTTCAAGACGCCCAACACCTCGTCTTTTTGGATCTCAGCCTCCCCGAACAGGCGCCGGGATGTGGCGACAAGGGGCTTTTCATAGTAACTTCATTGAAGCCTACTTGTGACAATAAGCAATTTTCATTTCATTTCATGTGACCCAGGCTATCTACACACCCTTCTCCAGACTCAACATCCACCAATTCCTTCTCTTTGGTGAATACTGATGCAAAGTATTAATTTAGTACCTCGCCTATTTCCTCTGGCTCCACACATAGATTCCCTTGCCTATCCTTCAGTGGGCCAACCCTTTCCCTGGCTATCCTCTTGCTTTTTATGTATGTGTAAAAAGCCTTGGGATTTTCCTTAACCCTAATTGCCAGTGACTTTCCGTGACCTCTTCTAGCCCTCCTGACTCCTTGCTTAAGTTCCTTCCTGCTTTCCTTATATTCCACACAGGCTTCGTCTATTGTCCTGTACCTTGGGTGTGACCACTTCTTTCTGCCTCTCGTAGCTGCACCTTCTGCAAGTTCACACTGAGGTTCCAGGTGATTCCATACAGTTGTAGGTTTGTAGCTTACCTATACCCACAATACCGGAGCTGTGACAATCTGGTAGATTTTCTTTTTAGGACTTTGCAAAACCTGTTTTAAATTTTATTAACATGGAATTGCTTTTGTTGAAGATGTATCACTATTTTCAACCAATGCTATTATGACCTTTTTTCAGATCTGTGGTGGCTCTCGGATGGAACCTTGCACTGCAGAAAGGTGCCCAGGTGATCTTTGCCCTGAGCCCTGCGAAGGTATCAATTGCCAGGGGACACTTCACCTGGCCAAGAAAGCCATTGAAGATGCCGAGAGAGGAAGTATTTCGATACCAGACGTCTCAAACAGAATCACTGAGCTTGCCAAAAGGGTAAGACATTTTCTAAAATGTTCAGAAATAATAGTGATATATGAAATAGCACAGGAATACTTAACCCTCCTTATCTATAAGTTTAAGTATTGCCATAATTTTTCCCTACAAGCTTTTTGTGGTAGAATTGGAATATTGGCAATTTTACTTTCAACAGTCAAATCTCGTCAGCAGCTATACGTAATTGAATATTCCTTCATTATTACGTCATTGCAGTGTCAATGTAAGTCTACTTGTGACACTAATAAAGATTATTATTATTTTTAAAATTCCTCCTCCCTTTCCCCTCTGTCCCCTCCCCTTACCTCAGCAACGAATGCTGACCAGCTCGTTGAAATAGAGAATTAGCAGGTGCCATCTTTGGTAGAAATCCTCAGTTGCTCCCGTCACGGTTGACTTGACTTTCTCGAGGTATAGAAACTCCATCAGACCTCCCAGCCACACTGAGGCACTGGAAGATAACCTCCATCCCATCAGCACTCACCACCAAACAATCAGCGAGACAAAGGCAGGACATCGGCCCCCGTGGCCGCCTGCGGCTCCGGCAAGTCTGACCCTCCAAATATGGCCACGAAGGGACAGGGCTTCAGCTCAATCTTCAGAATGGCCGGCATGGTGCTAAAGAAGACGACCCAGAACCCCACGAGCTTAGAACATAACCAGAACATGTGTAGATAGTTAGCCAGGCCCCTCCGACAATGCATACACTTGTCCTCCACTCCCGCAAAAAACCTGCTCATCCTAGACCCAGTCAAATGAACCCTCTGCACTACCTTAATCTGTATTAAACCGAGCCTGGATCAAGAGCAAGTGGCGTTCACCCTCCACAGAGCCTCACTCTACACCCCATCCTCCAACACCAGCCCCAACTCCTCCCATTTGGCCTTAAACCCCTCCACCGATACAACGTCTTCAATCATAATCCTGCCACAGGTACCCGATGTACTCCCCTCTTCCAACCCTTCCAGCGAAAGAACCCTCTCCATTAATGAGGTTGGCGGCACCACAGGGATGGTCGGAAAGATCCGTTTCGCAAAGTTGAGAACTTGCAGGTATCTGAACGAGTCAGATCATGAGAGTTCAAATTTCTCCGATAACAACTCCAAACTCGCAAACCGTCCCTCCAAGAACAGATCCCCCATTCCTTCCAACCCCTTCCTTCCCACCCCCTCCAAATGTAGAACCTAATCTCACAGGCTCAAAAATATGGGGCTGGATTCTCCGTTTTGGAAGCTGGTGGTCCGGGGCTCGCGAGCCGGACAAATGGGGGCACTATTTTGCAGGTTGGGTCCGCGAGCGGCCGGGGCCAGGTTGCACGGTGCGGCTGCTACAGGCCGCCGCTGTGCACATGCGCGGCCACGGACCCAGCAACTCTCCGGGCCATATCGGCAGCGAGAGCCGGGCGCTCTACGCTGTTTGGCTACTAGCCCCCAAACGGACGATCGGTGGCTGTTTTACGCCAAATGTTCAGTCGTAAAACGCCACTGTTCCCACGCCAGCGTGGGGACACAGCCTCAAAATCGGAGAATCCAGCCCCCTCTGGTCCACAGATCCCCCCCCCTCATGTTCCCCCTCCACCTATCTATAGCCCTCAGGGCAATGACCAAAGGGACTATCACCACTGCAAACAAGAGAGGACGGGGCGAACCCTGTCTCATTCTCCTGTTCAACTGAAAATACCCCAAGCTCACGTTATTTGTGGTGCTTTTTACAACAATCATCCGATGACACAAACTTAGGCCCTTTCCCAAACTTTTCCAGTACCACAAACAAATGCCCCATTCTACCCGATCAAAAGTCTTTCCAGCATCTCGTACGACACTGACTTCCAGGGACAACACCACATTTAACAACTGCCACACATTAGATGCCAATTGCCAATCCTTTTTTTTATTCAAAATTTTTACAAAACCACTACTGACAGAAGGCAACAAAAAACAAACAAACAAAAAAAAATGAAGTAACAACTTAACAAAACAAGGTGGGATATCTGCCCTTTACTTGTAAAATCTATCCACAACCCATACAGCCCCCCCCCCCCTCCCGGTTTGCTGCTGCTGCCGACCTCCTCACTTAACGTTCCGCGAGAAAGTCAAAGAACGGCTGCCACCGCCTGGAGAACCCCAGCAAGGACCCTCTCAAGGCAAACTTTATCCTCTCCAAACTTAGAAACCCAGCCAAGTCACTGACCCAAGTCTCCACACTCGGGGGTTTCGCATCCCTCCACATTAACAAGAGCCATCTCTGGGCTACCAAGGAGGCAAAAGCCAAGACTCCGGCCTCTTTCGACTCCTGCACTCCCGGATCTTCCAACACCCCAAATATCGCTATCCCCCAGCTCGGCTTTACCCGAGTGTCCAAGACCTTGGAAAGTGCCTTTGCAAAGCCTCGCCAGAATTCTTTAAGTGCCGGGCATGCCCAAAACATATGGACATGGTTTGCTGGGCTCCCTGAACACCTCACACACCTGTCCTCCACCCCAAAGAACTTGCTTATTCTTGCTGCTGTCATATGCGCCCTGTGTACCACCTTAAATTGAATCAGGCTAAGCCTGGCAATAGATGAGGAGGAATTGACCCTGCCCAGGGCATCCGCCCACAGGCCCTCATCCAGCTCCTCCCTCAGCACCTCCTCCCACTTGCCTTTCAGCTCCTCCACCAAGCCTCCTCCGCTTCCTGCAGCTCCTGGTATATGTCTGATACCTTTCCGTCACCTACCCACATGCCCGAGACCTGTCCTGTATCCTACGGGCAGGCAGCAGCGGGAATTCCCCCACCTGCTTCTTCAAGAAAGCGCGGACTTGCAGGTACCTAAAGGTATTCCCTGGGGGCAACCTGAATTTCTCTTCCAGCAGCCTCAGGCTAGCAAAAGTCCCATCAATAAACAATGATCCTCAATGCCGCCATCACCACCGGGCTCGTGGTGTACCGCGTTGGCGGGAGCGGCAGCGGTGCCGTTATCAGTGCCCCCAAGTTAGTATTCCTGCAAGACGCCGCCTCCTGCCATTTCCACACCACCCCCCCTCCCTCTACTACCCATTTCCGGATCGTGGATATGTTCGCTGCCCAATAATAGCTGCAGAGGTTCGGCAGCGCCAGCCCCCCGACTGCGCTCTAAGAACAGTCTCTTAGCACGCGGGGTCTTATTTGCCCACACAAATCCCGTGATAATCCTGTTCACCCGCTTGAAGAAGGACTTGGGGATGAGGATGGGAAGGCACTGGAAGACGAACAAGAACCTGGGGAGGACCGTCATCTTCACGGACTGCACCCTGCCCGCCAGGGAAAGCGGCAGCATGTCCCACCTCTTAAAGTCCCCCTCGATCTGATCCACCAGCCGCGTTAGGTTAAACTTGTGCAGGGCATCCCAACTCTTAGCCACCCGTATGTCCAAGTAGCGAAAGCTCCTCTCCACCATCTTAAGCAGAAGCTCTCCCAGTCTCTTCCTGGCCCCTCGCATGTATCGCAAAAAGCTCACTTTTCCCGACATTCAACTTCTACCCCGAGAACATAGAACATAGAACATAGAAAATACAGCACAGAACAGGCCCTTCGGCCCACGATGTTGTGCCGAACCTTTGTCCTAGATTAATCATAGATTATCATTGAATTTACAGTGCAGAAGGAGGCCATTCGGCCCTTTGAGTCTGCACCAGCTCTTGGAAAGAGCACCCTACCCAAACTCAATACCTCCACCCAACACCAAGGGCAATTTGGACATTAAGGGCAATTTATCATTGGCCAATTCACCTAACCCGCACATCTTTGGACTGTGGGAGGAAACCGGAGCACCCGGAGGAAACCCACGCAGACACGGGGAGGATCTGCAGACTCCGCACAGACAATGACCCAAGCCGGAATCGAACCTGGGACCATGGATCTGTGAAGCAATTGTGCTATCCACAATGCTACCGTGCTGCCCTTAAGAACAAATAAATCTACACTATATCATTTTCCCGTAATCCATGTACCTATCCAATAGCTGCTTGAAGGTCCCTAATGTTTCCGACTCAACTACTTCCACAGGCAGTGCATTCCATGCCCCCACTACTCTCTGGGTAAAGAACCTACCTCTGATATCCCTCCTATATCTTCCACCTTTCACCTTAAATTGATGTCCCCTTGTAATGGTGTGTTCCACCCGGGGAAAAAGTCTCTGACTGTCTACTCTATCTATTCCCCTGATCATCTTATAAACCTCTATCAAGTCGCCCCTCATCCTTCTCCGCTCTAATGAGAAAAGGCCTAGCACCCTCAACCTTTCCTCGTAAGACCTACTCTCCATTCCAGGCAACATCCTGGTAAATCTTCTTTGCACCTTTTCCAGAGCTTCCACATCCTTCCTAAAATGAGGCGACCAGAACTGTACACAGTACTCCAAATGTGGCCTTACCAAAGTTTTGTACAGCTGCATCATCACCTCACGGCTCTTAAATTCAATCCCTCTGTTAATGAACGCGAGCACACCATAGGCCTTCTTCACAGCTCTATCCACTTGAGTGGCAACTTTCAAAGATGTATGAACATAGACCCCAAGATCTCTCTGCTCCTCCACATTGCCAAGAACTCTACCGTTAACCCTGTATTCCGCATTCATATTTGTCCTTCCAAAATGGACAACCTCACACTTTTCAGGGTTAAACTCCATCTGCCACTTCTCAGCCCAGCTCTGCATCCTATCTATGTCTCTTTGCAGCCGACACCAGCCCTCCTTACTATCCACAACTCCACCAATCTTCGTATCGTCTGCAAATTTACTGACCCACCCTTCAACTCCCTCATCCAAGTCATTAATGAAAATCACAAACAGCAGAGGACCCAGAACTGATCCCTGTGGTACGCCACTGGTAACTGGGATCCAGGCTGAATATTTGCCATCCACCACCACTCTCTGACTTCTATCGGTTAGCCAGTTCGTTATCCAACTGGCCAAATTTCCCACTATCCCATGCCTCCTTACTTTCTGCATAAGCCTACCATGGGGAACTTTATCAAATGCCTTACTAAAATCCATGTACACTACATCCACTGCTTTACCTTCATCCACATGCTTGGTCACCTCCTCAAAGAATTCAATAAGATTTGTAAGGCAAGACCTACCCCTCACAAATCCGTGCTGACTATCCCTAATCAAGCAGTGTCTTTCCAGATGCTCAGAAATCCTATCCTTCAGTACCCTTTCCATTACTTTGCCTACCACCGAAGTAAGACTAACTGGCCTGTAATTCCCAGGGTTATCCCTAGTTCCTTTTTTGAACAGGGGCACGACATTCGCCACTCTCCAATCCCCTGGTACCACCCCTGTTGACAGTGGGGACGAAAAGATCATTGCCAATGGCTCTGCAATTTCATCTCTTGCTTCCCATAGAAT
Organism: Scyliorhinus torazame; assembly: GCF_047496885.1. Lineage (NCBI taxonomy): Eukaryota > Metazoa > Chordata > Chondrichthyes > Carcharhiniformes > Scyliorhinidae > Scyliorhinus > Scyliorhinus torazame. Next base: position 1,042,639 of record NC_092723.1, read on the forward strand.
CCTTGGATATATCCCGTCAGGCCCGGGGGACTTGTCTATCCTCAAGTTTTTCAAAATGCCCAACACATCTTCCTTCCTAACAAGTATTTCCTCGAGCTTACCAATCTGTTTCACACTGTCCTCTCCAACAATATCACCCCTCTCATTTGTAAATACAGAAGAAAAATACTCATTCAAGACCTCTCCTATCTCTTCAGACTCAATACACAATCTCCCGCTACTGTCCTTGATCGGACCTACCCTCGCTCTAGTCATTCTCATATTTCTCACATATGTGTAAAAGGCCTTGGGGTTTTCCTTGATCCTACCCGCCAAAGATTGTTCATGCCCTCTCTTAGCTCTCCTAATCCCTTTCTTCAGTTCCCTCCTGGCTATCTTGTATCCCTCCAATGCCCTGTCTGAACCTTGATTCCTCAGCCTTACATAAGTCACCTTTTTCCTCTTAACAAGACATTCAACCTCTCTTGTCAACCATGGTTCCCTCACTCGACCATCTCTTCCCTGCCTGACAGGGACATACATATCAAGGACACGTAGCACCTGTTCCTTGAACAAGTTCCACATTTCACTTGTGTCCTTCCCTGCCAGCCTATGTTCCCAACTTATGCACTTCAATTCTTGTCTGACAACATCGTATTTACCCTTCCCCCAATTGTAAACCTTGCCCTGTTGCACGTACCTATCCCTCTCCATTACTAAAGTGAAAGCCAATCTGTTCCTCCACATCTCTGTTACTATTGGGGGACCTATAGAAATCCCTGAAATCTTATAGGATCTGCATGACCTCCCCAATCCCCTCCACCGGATCTGAAATATACAGGAGCAGGTCATCCACATATAGGGCAAACAGCAGGGGGGACAGGGGGCACGCCTGCCTCGTTCCCCGAAGCAGCCTAAAGTACCCTGACCACAGCTGGTTCGTGGACACACTCGCTACAGGGGCCTGATACAGTGATTTGACCCACCCTATGAATTCCTTGCCAAATCCAAATCTGCCTAACACTTCCCACAGGTACTCCCACTCCATCCGATCGAAGGCTTTCTCCGCATCCATTGCAGCCACCACTTCTGCATCCCCTCCTTCCGAGGGCATCATGATCACGTTCAAGAGCCTCCGCACATTCGTGTTTAGCTGCCTGCCCTTGACAAACCCCGTCTGATCCTCACTAATCACCCCCAGGACACAGTCGTCAATTCTGGTGGCCAGGATCTTGGCCAACAGTTTGGCGTCTACATTAAGGAACAATATCGGCCTGGAGGAGCCACATTGCAACGGGTCCTTATCGCGCTTAAGGATGAGAGAGATCAAGACCCGCGACATCGTCAGGGGAAGGGTTCCCTTTTCCTTAGCCTCGTTGAAGGTTCTCAACAATAGCGGGCTCAACATCTCTGAGAATTTCCCACAGAATTCTGCGGGATATCCGTCTGGTCCCGGGGCCTTGCCCGACTGCATACCCTCCAAACCTTTAACCAATTCCTCCATCTCAATCGGGGCCCCCAATCCCTCCACCAGGTCCTCCTCCACCTTCGGGAACCTCAGTTGGTTCAAGAATTGCTTCATCCTTTCCCTCCCCTCCAGGAGTTCTGACTCATACAGTTTGCCATAAAAATCCTTGAAGACCTCATTGATCCTTACCGAGCTCAGGACCGTGTTACCTCCCCTGTCCCTAATTCCCCCAATTTCCCTGGCCGCCTCTCTCTTCCGCAGTTGGTGCGCCAGCACCCTGCTTGCCTTCTCCCCATACTCGTACACCGCTCCTTGTAACTTCCTCAACTGGGCCTCCGCTTTCCCTGTGGTAAGCAAGTCAAACTCCGCCTGCAGGCTCCGGCGCTCTTTTAGCAGACCCTCCTCGGGGGACTCCACATACCTCCTGTCCACCGTGGGTATCTCCCCCACCAACCTCTCCCTCTCCATCCTCTCTCTTTTCTCTCTGTGGGCCCTGATAGAAATTAGCTCCCCCCTGATAACTGCCTTCAGCGCTTCCCAGACCATACCCACTGAAATCTCCCCTGTATCGTTGGTCGCCACAGAGCTTTGGATACTCCTCCTAATCCGCCCACAGAACTCCTCATCCGCCAATAATCCTACATCCAGTCTCCACAGAGGGCGTTGGCCTCTCTCCGCCCCCAGCCTCAACTCCACCCAGTGCGGAGCATGGTCCGAGATCGCAATGGCTGAGTACTCTACCCCCTCCACTCTCGGGATTAGCGCCCTGCTCACCACGAAAAAATCAATTCGCAAGTACACTTTGTGGACATGGGAGAAGAAAGAAAACTCCTTCGTCCATGGCCAAGCGAATCTCCACGGGTCTACTTAGCCCCATCTGGTCCATGAACCCCCTCAGGACCTTGGCCGCTGCCGGCCTCTTACCCGATCTAGACCTAGACTGATCTAGGGCCGGGTCCAGGACCGTGTTAAAGTCCCCCCCCCCCATTACCAGACTGCATGACTCCAAATCCGGAATCTTACTCAACATCCGCTTCATAAAACCCGCATCGTCCCAGTTCAGAGCAGACATGTTCAGTAACACCACTCACCATGATATATCTACCCCCTTTATCCACCACAATACCCCCCACCTCAAGTGCTACCCGATTGCTCACCAAGATTGCAACCCCCCTGGTCTTCGCATCCAGCCCCGAGTGAAAAACCTGCCCACCCATCCCTTCCTCAGCCTGGTTTGATCAGCGAGCTTCAGATGCGTTTCTTGTAGCATGGCTACGTCTGCCTTCAGCCCCTTCAAGTGCGAGAGCACACGGGCCCTCTTAACTGGCCCATTCAGGCACCTCACGTTCCACGTGATCAGCTTGGTCGGAGGGTTAATTACCCTCCCCCCCCCGCCAACTAGCCATCTCCTTTTCTAGGCCAGCCACGTGCCCGCGCCTCCCGCACACTCCAGCCCCCCAGCCAGAGGCTCCCTGTCCCTACTCTCCCTTGTACTCCAAAAGTTGCTTCCCCTACAGCCAGCAAAGCAGCATCCCAGTCCTCCCCCCCCCCCCTTGATCACCCTCACCCTAGTCAAGCGTCCACTTAACCCCCCCCCCATTGCACTCCCGTAAGTCAGCTGACTCATGCTGACCCCGGCCGCTCCCGCCTCTACCTCCAATCCCACTGTTGGCTCCCTCTACGGGTCTCCAACCTCCCCCGCACCTAACCAAGTGAGGGAGAGAGAGAGCCCCCCCCCCTTATTCCCGTGTGTCAAGAGAAAAAACAAAATCTCAATCAAACAAACAAACTCCGGGTGCTGATGAAATCAGCTGGGACACTGTCGGCGTCCCTCACCTCAAACATTCTGCAGGAGGAACATTGCACTACCTTCCCTGCCATCCCCCGAGATAAAAAAAGAAAAAGAAAGAACGAGCTTACCTGTTATTCACTCCCCTTCTCAGCAAGCACTCACTCAGCAACCTCTGCGCCCCGCACGATAACACCTGAGGGAGTATAAAAGAAAAACTACTTACCAGTCACCAGCCAATCCCTTACCTGCAGGCTGTGGTGTCACGGTTCAACTTCTTCCTGACCTCGAGCCTTCCTCTTGATCTTTACATCGGTTGTTATTTTTTTGGTTAGAGGAGGGGGTAAGGAGGGAAACACTGAAGAAGTGTTTCGGGTTTAAGTGTCACTTGCCAACAGCTCCCCCACAAACTACCTTCAAATTAGGTGACCACAACGGGGGCTATGCAAATTTCCCTTGCAACACCAATCAGCAGCTCCGCTCTACTGCCCTCTGCTGGATGCTTGTCGTCACTCGAACAGCTAGGGTCTTTAGCTCAGGTACACCTTCAAGTTAGGGTGACCACGACGGAGGTATGCAAATTTCCCTTGCAACACCAATCAGCAGCTCCGCTCTACTGCCCTCTGCTGGATGCTTGGCTTCACTCGAACAGCTAAGGTCTTGAGCTCAGGTACACCTTCAAGTTAGGGTGACCACAACGGAGGTATGCAAATTTCCCTTGCAACATCAATCAGCAGCTCCGCTCTACTGCCCTCTGCTGGAGTAGTTAGAAAGGGAGGGGGAATTGGGAAAGGAGTATAGATAGTCGGTTACATTTTCTGTGAGTTTAATTACAATACTGTATATAATAAAAGGTTACTTGTATTAAAGTTACAAACCTGGTGACTGCAGTTTACTGGCTCAACCAAGGACCTCGGCTATTTTAAAATAACATCTAATTTCATTTGCGTTGTGACTCTGGGTCAAGTGAGGCAGGAATTGACCGCACACCAGCCCAGGGAGTCATAACAAAACATATGGAAACTTCAGTGGTGGAGAATGTATTGTAATTTAACCTGTGCTACCTTTCAGATTGAAAATACAGATCAAAAGGCACAACAAATGAAAAGCAACGCCTTGCGTTTGACAAATCAAGTTGCCTCAGTCAACAATCAGATGAAAAAGAACATTGCAGACATCAAGACCTTCATTGCCACAATCAAAGATTTCCTGACATGTATGTGATCTACTGTCCAAAGTCTTGATTTAATCTATTTTGATTGATTTGTGTCACAAGGGAGGCAAATAACAGATTTCTGTCCAAAGCCAACAAACATTTTCATGTAGTTGCTCTTCTGCAAACTCACGTATTGTACTTTATACCTTTCCCATTATGAAGAAATGATTCTCCTGTCACAACGCAAGAAGTGAATTATACTAAAACCAATAGAACAATCTGCCTTTCACAAACAGTGGAATTAGTCTAATGAAGCTGCGTTGTAAGCTTTCAGGTTTTGTGAAAGGTGCAACACTGTAGGAGTGAATAAGCAGCAGTATCATTGCTGTCATTCAATTGCATAGCTGCTGCATTGAAGTGAGCATTGAAAAGTGAGCATCAGTGATGCTGTTCTTTCTGACTTAAATATTACATATTGGGAGGGATTGTCCCGCCGCCTCATTTTCCAGTGCAGCGCAGCCCCACTGGCAGTGGAATTCTCCCTCCCGGCAGCCGGACAATTGTGGGCACCCCCACGCCTAGTGCGCTGCCGGCAAAACTGAGGATCGAGCCCATTTCATTCCACCGACATTCCACCTGAACCAATAAAAACTCGGGAATTCACATATAATAACATTTATTTTGCTGATTGATGCACGATCAATTGTACAAAGACTAAGGTTGGATACAACTGTGGCATTATTGCAGTAAGATGTGTGGCCTCCCACAGCAGCTGGCGAAATGGCTGCTGAATAGAGGACACGCATATTTATACTCCTCCTACTGGGTGGAGCCAGCAGGCAGGGGCTACTGGTGAACCTGTAGTACAGGTCCTACCTTACATCGCCTAATACAGGTGTAACAGTGGTTTACCACATTCACCCCCTGTTAAAAATGAGTCCGGCGGGAGTGGTGGAGAACTATATACAGTAGTGAATTTATGTACAGTGTTTTATTAGAAGAGAAAAAAAATGTCTTTTGAAAGTCCAGTGCCAGTTAGAGACTGGTCTGGTGCCTTGACGTTCTGCTGGGAGCGACGTAACGGTGGCGGCGACGTCGGTGCCGGCCTGATGTCAGGTGACCCCGGGAACGTGCCAAAATCCTCTTCATCCTCTTGCGTGGGCAGGGGAAGTAGGGATGGTCCTGGTGGGGTTAATGTCGGGGGCATCGGGGGAGGGTAGGGTGGCGCCGGGCTGGGGAAGTGTGTATGAGTGGAACCTGCTGGTGCCAGGTCCCTGAGGGAGACAGTATCCTGGCAGCCATCAGGGTACACCACATAGGCATACTGGGGGTTGGCATGGAGCAAGTGCACCCTATCCACCAACGGGTCCGCCTTGTGGAGTCGGACGTGCCTACGGAGCAGGACCGATCCTGGAGCTGCGAGCCAAGTCAGGAGCGACACCCCGAATGTGGACTTCCTGGGGAAGGCAAAAAGATGTTTATGGGGTGTGTTATTCGTCGCGGTGCACAGTAGTGACCGGATGGAGTGTAGTGCATCAGGGAGGACCTCCTCCAGCGAGAGGCTGGGAGGTTCCTGGACCGTAGGGCCAGTTGGGCGGCCCTCCAAACCGTCCCGTTCTCCCTCTCTACCTGCCCGTTTCCCCGGGAGCTATAGCTGGTCGTCCTGCTGGAGGCGATACCCCTGCTGAGCAGGAACTGACGCAGCTCATCACTCATGAATGAGGATCCCCTGTCACTGTGGATGTAGGCGGGGAAGCCGAACAAAGCGAAGATTGTGTTGAGGGCCACGGTGGCAGACACAGGGGATGGCGAAGGGGAACATGGAGCACTCATCGACCACACTGAGAACATACGTGTTACGGTCGGTGGAGGGGAGGGTCCCTTTGAAATCCACGCTGAGGCATTCAAAGGGGCGGGAGGCTTTCACCAGGCGCGCACGGTCCGGCCGGTAGAAGTGCGGCTTGCACTCCGCACAGACCTGGCAGTCCCTGGTGACTGTCCGTACTTCCTCGACGGAGTAGGGCAGATTACGAGCCTTGACAAGATGGTACAACCGTGTGACCCCCCGGGTGACAAAGGCTGTCGTGTAGGGCCCGGAGTCGATCTACTTGTGCGCTGGCACATGTACCTCGGGATAGGGCGTCTGGGGGCTCGTTGAGTTTGCCGGGGCGATACAGAATCTCGTAATTGTAGGTGGAGAGCTCGATTCTCCACCGCAAGATTTTATAATTTTTGATCTTGCCCCGCTGCGTGTTGTTGAACATGAAGGCAACCGACCATTGGTCAGTGAGGAGAGTGAATCTCCTGCCGGCCAGGTAATGCCTCCAATGCCGCACAGCTTCAACGATAGCTTGGGCCTCTTTTTCGACAGAGGAGTGCCGAATTTCTGAGGCATGAAGGGTGCGGGAAAAGAATGCCACGGGTCTGCCTGCCTGATTGAGGGTGGCATCAAGTGCGCCGCCTGATGCGTCACTTTCTACTTGGAAGGGCAGTGTCTCGTCTACTGCGTGCATCCCGGCCTTGGCGATATCAGCTCTGATACGGGCGAAGGCCTGTTGTGCCTCGGCCGTAAGGGGAAAGTGGGTGGACTGAATGAGTGGGCGGGTCTTGTCTGCGTAGTTTGGGACCCACTGGGCGTAGTAGGCAAAGAACCCCAGGCAGCGTTTGAGGGCCTTGGGGCAGTGGGGGAGGGGAAACTCCATGAGGGGGCGCATGCGGTCGGGATCGGGCCCCAGAAGTCCGTTCTGGACCACATAGCCGAGGATGGCTAAGCGGTTTGTGCTGAACACGCACTTCTCCTTGTTGTAGGTGAGGTTGAGGAGAGTGGCGGTGCGGAGGAATTTAGCAAGGGTTTAGCATCGTGGTCCTGCTGATCATGGCCGCAGATAGTGACGTTGTCTAGGTACAGAAAGGTGGCCCGCAAACCATTCTGGTCGACCATTCGGTCCATCTCCCTTTAGAAGACCAAGACCCCGTTAGTGACGCTGAAGGGAACCCTGAGGAAGTGATGGAGACGACTGTCCGCCTCGAAAGCAGTGTATGGACGGTCCGATTTACGAATGGGGAGCTGGTGGTAGGCGGATTTTAGGTCTATCGTTGAGAAGACCCGGTACTGTGCAGTCTGATTGACCATATCAGACATGCGTGGGAGGGGGTACGTGTCGAGCTGCGTGTACCGGTTGATGGTCTGGCTGTAGTCCACGACCATTCTGTGCTTCTCCCCAGTTTTAACCACTACCACTTGGGCTCTCCAGGGGCTGTTGCTGGCCTCGATGATGCCTTCCCGAAGCAGCCGCTGGACCTCGGACCTGATGAATGTCTTGTCCTGGGTGCTGTACCGTCTGCTCCTGGTGGCAACGGGTTTGCAATCTGAAGTTAGATTGGCAAAGAGGGAGGGTGGGTCGATCTTTAGGTTCGCGAGGCCGCACACAGTGAGGGGTGGTAGGGGCCCGCCGAATTTGAGGGTGAGGCTTTGGAGATTGCACTGGAAGTCCAGGCCTAGTAGTAGTGCAGCGCCGAGATTAGGAAGGACGTAGAGGCGGAAGCCGCTGAACTCTACGCCCTGGATCGTGAGAGTGACCGTGCAGAACCCCCGGATCGCGACAGAATGGGATCCGGAGGCCAGGGAGATTCTTTGATTGGCGGGGTGGACCGCGAGGGAGCAGCGCCTTACCGTATCCGGGTGGATGAAGCTTTCGGTGCTCCCGGAGTCCAGCAGGCAAGAGGTCACGTGGTCGTTGATTTTCTCCGGTGGCCAGGTTGTGTGGACGAGACTGGTCGAGCGTCATTGAGGCGCTGCAGTTGGTCGTCTCTGGCGTCAGAAGATGGAGAGCGTGGTGGGGGGGGGGGGGCCCAGGTCGTGGAATGTTGTCGGCGTCCATGCCCTGTGGGGAAGACAAGATGGCGGCCTGAAGATCCTGCGGGGGACAAGATGGCGGCGCCCATGGGCCGCACGTGGTCCGGGGAGGTGAAGATGGCGGCACCCATTGGCCGCGCGTGGTCCGGGACGAAGATGGTGGCGCCCATTGTGTGTGGGTCAGGGGGGAGAGGGCGATAGCGGCGACTGCGCGGGCCTGGCACACCGCGGCAAAGTGGCCCTTTTTGCTGCAAGCCTTGCAAATGGCAGCGCGGGCCGGGCAGCGTTGGCGAGGGTGCTTCTACTGGCCACAGAAGTAACATTGGGGACCCCCGGGGTGCGCTGATAGGGGTGTGATGCAGGCATATTGGCTGGGTAAAGCCCCGGCTGGGGCGGCCGTTTGTGGGGTCCAAGAGGGATAGGAAGTGTGGGCCGCGAGGCCGGAGGGGTCGGCCTGAGCACTACGTGAGGCGACCGTCATGGAGAGTGCTAGCTTCTTAGTCTCCGCTAGGTCGAGCGTGGCCCCTTCAAGCAGTCTTTGGCGAATGAGGTCCGACCCAATCCCCGTTACAAAAGCATCGCGCATAAGAAGGTTAGAATGTTCGGTGGCCGTAACGGCCTGACAGTCACTGTCCCGGATGAGAGGGATTAGGGCCCGCCAGAAGTCTTCTATGGACTCACCAGGGAGTTGAGAGCGAGTGGCGAGTACATGCCTGGCAAAGAGTGTGTTCGCTTTCTGTGCGTAGTTTTCTTTGAGGAGCGTCATGGCGTCCGCGTAGTTCGGGGCGTCCTGAATCAGTGGAAACACTTTGGAGCTCAACCTTGAGTACAGGATCTGTATCTTCTGAGCCTCCGTCGGAGGGGTGGTCGCTGAGTTGATATAGGCCTCGAAGCAGACTAGCCAGTGATTAAAGTCCTTTCTGGCATCGCTAGACTGCGGATCCAGCTGCAGGTGATCTGGTTTGATTCGGAGGTCCATCTTCTAGAAAATCTTACTGCAATAAATTGATGCACGATCAATTGTACAAAGACTAAGGTTGGAAACAACTGTGGCTTTATTGCAGTAAGATGTGTGGCCTCCCACAGCAGCTGGCAAAATGACTGCTGAATGGAGGACACGCATATTTATACTCCTCCTACTGGGCGGAGCCAGCAGGCAGGGGCTACCGGCGAACCTGTAGTACAGGTCCTACCTTACATCACAGTGTGTAACAGTGGTTTACCACACTGATATCAGTGGATGAACACATAGTGAATTCCTCTGTTCACTCTTCTGATGCAGGAATTAATCTTTAAATCAGTTAATAACTCCACCGACAAAGAAATACAAAGATCGCACAGATGAGTTAAGGTCATCAACAGCCATTTTGAGGTTCTAATGTGGCCAATGACATTTGTAGAGCTTATTCACATAAGGTGCACTTTAGACTTACTTTACTCAGTGCAGTGTGAGATCGTAAATGAACTCATAGTAAAAGGTAGTTAAGGGGGAACAAAAGCTGTATCTTTAAGCACATCCAAAGGGTGCGGTGTTCCCAAATCATGAAGCTTTAATGATGTCTATGGGCTAGGTTCCCCGGCTGCTTTAATAACATTGTCTGTTTACACGTTGCTTAATTTTTACAGCTACACAGGCCGATCCAGATGAAATTCAGAGAATTAGTGAGTATGTTCTCTCACTCAAACTTCCCACTGACGCGATTACAATCAGAGATAAGATCAACAGTTTACGCAACATTGCAGCCAGAATTCCTGATGTAAGTGAAATCCTGGCAAATACACAGGATGATGTTATCAAGGCAAAGATTCTTCTCAAAGATGCAAACGAAGCCAGGTATTATGTGAATCTCATTATCGATATAATTAGGCTTGGTAGAGAGAGGCAATCTCCTCACTGTAATCTAGAACCATTTGATACATTCCTGCATGGGGGTCATTTTAAATGTCTCAATTTTTTTGGAGCCACACTTATTACAATATATATTCATTTAGCAATTGCCATAATATCCACGCATGTATATAATGAGATGCAGACAGGCAGTGATTGACACACAGGATGACCAGTAAGCATACAGCACAGTGCAGCCAATCACCAGACAGGACACTACCACTATAAAGCCAGAGGGCACTAGGATTCCCGCTCTCTCTGGACCCAGCCACTGAGACAGTCAGAGTCCACGAGCTAGCACAGTGCAAACACCATGCGGTAGCTAGTAAGTCTTGGTCAGGCTAGTACTACGTCTCCAACCAGTTCAGTATGGTGTCAACCCACAGCTGAGTATGTATAATAGTTTGATCATTCAATAAAACTGTGTTGGATCTTCAACGGTGTTAGAGATCTGTTTCTCGCATCACTGCATCAAGTGCAGTCCCTACCGAACCAGCCTGCCTAACACATCATGGTACTACGGAGTGATACTGACAATTGACAGACCTACCTCGAGTGAATCAGCCTTGACCAGCAAGCAACCATCCGGTAACTTGGAAAACACCCAGCCTCCTCCACAGCTCCGCATCTCCGGCAACCTCGGCGCAAATTGGAAGATCTTCAAGCAAAAGTTCCTCTTGTACATCGAGGCCTCCGACCTCGAAGCTGCATCGGACGCCAGGAAGATTGCGCTCTTTCTCTCCACAGCGGGGGACCATGCCATCCACATCTACAACTCGCTTATGTTCGCTGAAGGCGAAGACAAGTCAAAATTCGAAACGGTCCTGCTGAGGTTCGACAGCCACTGCGACATTGAGGTGAACGAGAGCTTTGAACGGTACGTTTTCCAGCAAAGGCTTCAGGGTAAGGATGAACCTTTTCAGTCCTTCGTCACCCATCTCCGCATCCTAGCGCAGTCATGTAACTATGACTTGACAGCCAATTCCATGATCCAGGACCAGATTGTTTTCGGGGTCCACTCCGACTCCCTTCGGCAGCAGCTCCTGAAAGTCGAACAGCTAACCCTCCCTGTCGCTATCGAGATGTGCGTTGTCCATGAGCACGCTAAGAATCGCTACTCCCACATCAGGGTGACAGAGACCGCGAAGCTGGCCTCCCATGAGGCGGAACGGATGCAGGCCATTGCACAGATGCAGGGCCTGAGCATCGAGGAGAGTGGCCGTTTCACACGCTTTTCCCGGGTCCCTGCGCATGCGCGCCACGACCGAGTGGACGACGAGACCGACAACCCAACTGCGCAGGTGCGTACGTCGAGCGACCGCACTGCGCATGCGCGATGGCGCATGGAACGCGCTGACGTCGCGTCATGACGTGTCCGAATTGTGGCTCCGCCCACTTAAAGCGGCAATGTCCGGCAAAAGGACGCCAGTGTCCACAGTGTGGCAAGCTTGGCCACTACGCAGCCCTTTGCAGATCTGCTCCACCGCTCAGCAGCCAGCGATCCCAGATGCAGCGCAGAAGTGTCCATTCCATACAACACGGAATGCCAGATTCCGATCCCGACAGTCCAACAGACCCTGATGCTGTGTGCCTCAAGTCCCCATACCGGGTGGGCATCATAACGACGCATGCGCTACCTTCCGCCACACCTACGCAACGCCTCTTGATCCTCAGTGTGGATCCCGACGATGAGTGGTGTACTGTTCTTACCGTGAACAAGGCTCGCATCCAGTTCAAACTGGACACTGGCGCATTGGAGAACCTCATCTCGAAGTCCGACCTCAACACCATCTGCGCCAGACCAACCATTCTTCCACCGGCCTGCCAGCTCCTTGACTACAATGGCAATCCCATAGCCGCCAGTGGCTCATGTCAACTCGGGGTATCTAATAAGGCCATCAAAGCGACGCTGCGGTTTGAAATTGTTGGGCCTGACAGAGCATCTCTGCTCGGTGCTCGTGCCTGCAAGCTCCTGAACCTGGTTCAGCGCGTCCACACCATGTCATCATCACCGGCAACGGCCTCGCCCGATGGAAACTTGCAGGCCGACATAGATGACATCATCACGCAGTACCACAGCGTGTTCAATGGTATGGGCATGCTCCCATACCGATACAAAATCTTGCTCCGGCCAAACGCCACCCCTGTGATTCATGCACCTCGCCGGGTGCCAGCGCCCCTCAAGGATCGCCTCAAGCAGCAATTACAGGACTTCCAAGACCAGGGCATCATATCGAAGGTCACAGAGCCCACAGACTGGGTCAGCTCCATGGTCTGCGTCAAGAAGCCGTCAGGGGAGTTTTGCATTTGCATTGACCCTAAGGGTCTAAACCGCAATATCATGAGGGAGCATTACCCAATACCAAAACGGGAAGAGCTGACCAGTGAGATGGCTCATGCCAAATTCTTTACTAAGTTCGATGCCGCCAAGGTTTTTGGCAAATACAGCTGGATGCATCCAGTCGCAAGCTGTGCACGTTCAACACCCCGTTTGGTCGTTACTGCAACAACCGGATGCCTTTTGGCATCATATCTGCCTCCGAAGTATTCCACCACATCATGGAACAGATGATGGAGGGCATCGAGGGGGTGCGAGTGTACATTGACGATGTTATCATCTGGTCCACAATGCCCCAGGAACACATTGTTCGCCTCAAGAAGGCATTCCAAAGAATCCATGAACATGGTCTTCAGTTCAACAGGGCCAAGTGCTCATTTGGTCAATCAGAGATCAAATTCCTAGGTGACCACATCTCGCAGCAGGGCGTGCAGCCAGACGCCGACAAGGTCTCGGCGATCAACGCCATGAAGACCCCGAAGGACAAGAAGGCGGTTCTCCGCTTTCTCGGAATGGTCAACTTCCTCGGGAAATTCATTCCCAATATGGCATCCCACACCATGGCCCTCCGCCACCTTGTCAAGAAGTCGACGGAATTCCAGTGGCTGCCCACGCATGAAGAGGAATGGCACGAGCTGAAAGCAAAACTCACGACAGCCCCGGTTTTAGCGTTCTTCGACCCAACCAAGGAAACCAAGATATCAACTGATGCAAGCCAGGACGGCATTGGAGTGGTGCTCCTTCAGTGGGATGACTCCTCGTCCTGGGCTTCAGTGGCGTATGCCTCCAGGTCCATGACGTCCACTGAGCAACAGTACGCTCAGATTGAGAAGGAGTGCCTGGGCCTCCTAATAGGGATAGTCAAGTTCCACGACGATGTTTATGGCCTGCCGAGATTCACGGTTGAAACGGACCACAGGCCTCTAGTCCATATCATCCAGAAGGATTTAAACAACATGACACCGCGCTTACAGCGTATTCTTCTAAAGCTATGCCGCTACGACTTCGAACTGGTCTACACGCCAGGTAAAGAGCTGATTGTTGCAGATGCCCTGTTCAGGTCCATTACCACACCACATAAGCAAAGTGACTTCATCTGCCACATAGAAGCCCAAGTGCAGATGTGTGCCTCGAACCTTCCGGCCTCCGACGAACGGGTGGTCCAAATTCGTGAGGAGACAGCCAAGGATCCTCTGCTGCAGCGCGTGATGCAGCACCTCAGCAATGGCTGGCAGAAGGGACAATGTCCCCAGTTTTATAATGTAAAAGACGACCTGATGGTGGTGGAGGGAATCCTTCTGAAACTCGAAGGATCGTAATTCCTCAGAGTATGCGTGCTATGGTGCTGGGCCAACTCCATGAGGGTCACCTTGAGGTCGAGAAATGCCGACACCGTCCTTAATTGCCCTACCTGTCAGAAATTTCAGCCAGCTCAACCCAAAGAAACGTTGCAGCAGCACGAAATTGTGACCTCTCCGTGGTCCCTTTTCCACGCCAAGGGGCGTGACTATGTACTCCTGGTCGACTACTTCTCCAGTTACCCAGAAGTAGTGAAACTGTCCGAGCTCACGTCGAAGGCGGCAATCAAACCCTGCAAAGAAATGTTCGCCAGGCATGGGATACCGCTCACGGTCATGAGCGACAACGGCCCTTGCTTTTACAGCCAGGAATGGTCTGATTTTGCACAGTCCTACAACTTTCATCAAGTAACCTCCAGTCCCCACTACCCACAGTCAAATGAGAAGGCCGAAAAAGGGGTCCACATTGTAAAGCGCTTGCTGTGCAAAGCTGCAGACTCAGGCTCCGATTTCAACTTGGCAATGTTAGCATACAGGGTGACCACGGGATTGTCTCCAGCGCAGATGCTCATGAATCGCACGCTGCGGACCACAGTTCCAGCCATCCACATTCCCGATCTTGACCACCTCACGGTCCTACAGAAAATGCAGCAGTCCCAGGCCCAACAGAAAGCCACGTACGATGCTCATGCCGCGGATCTACCCGAGCTGGCCCCGACTGATCATGTTCGCATACAGTTGCCTGAGGGCAGCTGGTCAGCCACAGCTGTTGTGCTCAAACAAGTGGCCCCAAGATCATTCCTTGTCCGCATGGCTGATGGCTCCCTGCTACGGCGCAACATACGGGCACTGCAAAGAGTTCCACGCCCACTACCTGACTGCCGTGCCCCGCCGCCTGCGATGCCTCCTCCGGACGTACCCTACCACGAGGCCACCGATCTGCCAGCAATCCTGCCGGCCCACGCGCCCACCGCGATGCCAGCCATCCCACCTATCCAGGTGCAGGCGGCTCCTGATCCACCTCTGCGGCGATCAACAAGAATTCGTCGCCCACCGCAGAGACTAAACCTATAAACTGAATTTTTGTACATTTCTTGTGACTTCATCATTTTGACCTCTGTAAATATTGTTTCGCTTGTCATGTATCTGCACTATCGCCACCTTCCTATGTATATACGTTCATTGAGACACATTTCTGTATATAGTCAGGCACATACACATATATATATGCGCATGCACACCGTAGTATTTATTTATCTGACAAAAAAAAAATGGGGGGAGATGTCATAATATCCACGCATGTATATAATGAGATGCAGACAGGCAGTGATTGACACACAGGATGACCAGTAATCACATAACACAGTGCAGCCAATCATCAGACAGGACACTACCTCTATAAAGCCAGAGGGCACTAGGATTCCCGTTCTCTCTGGACCCAGCCACTGAGTCAGAGTCCACGAGCTAGCAAGTACAAACACCATGCGGTAGCTAGTAAGTCTTGGTCAGGTTAGTACTAGGTCTCCAGTCAGCTCAGTATAGTGTCGACCCACAGCTGAGTATGTATAATAGTTTGATCGTTCAATAAAACTGTGTTGGATCTTCAACGGTGTTAGAGGCCTGTTTCTCGCATCACTGCATCAAGTGCAGTCCCTACCGAACCAGCCTGCCTAACACATCAGCAATAATCTTCAAAATTACACTGCATTTTGATGCACTGATCCTGCTATCAAGTAATCGAAAATAAGGTAGGATATGATTGGAAAAGCACACCTAAAGTTAAGTTTAAATCCTGATAGAGACCAATACACCACCTATGCTTTAAAGCGGTTATTTTTCTATTGTCTTTGATGTATGATTAAAGCTACATTCAAATTAAGATGTCCTTATTCTTCTTCCATTGCTGTTGTGATCTAGGGACAGAGCTAGCAGAGTGAAGAATAACATTGACAAGGTTAAGGATGCTCTGGCTGATGCCAATAAAGCCCTGAAGAATGTGAATGACATGATTGAAGATGCCACAGAGGCAATTGACACCGTCCAGGATCAAAGCACAAAGGTAAATGAAGCATTTTATTTTCAAACCTCCTTCAACCAGAATGAAAATAACAGCAACATTTCTGCACCAAGTCCTCCCTGAAACATTGCAGCCAGTATTCCTTCCTCACCGTCACACAGGTTCTTCCTTTATACAAAACACCAATTGTCTGAATTTCAAATGTCTCCACATTTTCCCTCAATATTGCTCCAAGCTCAGTCAACACAAGCCAAGATTAAACAAAGCAGACATTTTTCCATCTTTCCTCTTTAGTGATGGAGGATCTTGTTTTTGTACCTTCCCAGTACAGCTCAGCAAATTGGAGCAAATGGATTTTATTGACAATTAGATGGAGAATTTGAACACCAAAATATTCTGATCACACATCAAGTGCTGTACCATTTACATCACAGACCAAACGCACATGAGCACATAGTTTTTATCTTTATTTTATTGACATCTATTTGTGACAGAAAATATGTCAACCCAGATTTTCCATTTTCTGGATGGTCATACGGTGGAGTTATCCTGGGAGATGCACTGGGGGTCCTCTTGAATGTCCCCATGCACTGACACTATGGGAATTGCCTGGGAAGTTTCAACTTCCATTGGGCAATTTTCATGGACAGAAACCCTCCAAAACTTGATTTAAAGTCAGAGACTTCAGGTGGTTCTGATTTTCTTACCAGAATAGTTACACAGGTAAAGTTAGAAGGATTAAAAGTAGTTACCCTTGAATAACTATGCTACTAATCTGCCTGACCTCCCCCACATTGGATCATCTGACTCCCCTCCCGAACCCCTGACTAACCCGTGACCACAGTTCTGAACATCCCAACTACTCTCCCGACACCCCCAGACCATCCTCCTGATCCCTCTGACTACACTCCCAACCCTATATATCCTCCTAACTCCCTGAATGCTTCCCAATGCCACATACCCGCTCTATCACTCTCCTGATCACCTCTCCATCCCTCCAACGTCTCCATCGAATAGCCTGCCCAACAACCCCCCTCCCCCCAAACCCCACGCTGAATCACTCGACTACCCACCTGGCACCCTGCTTTCCCACTGCCCTGCCATTCCCTGACTATCCGTTTAACCCACTGACTGCTCTCCCACCCCCATTGCCAATGACCTCGCCTATTTCCAACTGGATCCCCCAACTACACCCTAGCCCCGGACTTCCCCATTCCTGAATACATCCTAAGCTCCCGATTACACTCCCAACCCTAAAAGATCCCTCTGATAAACCCCACACCTGAGACTACCCACTCAACTACATCCTTGAATACCACCCACCCATCAACTGCCCCCCCCCGACTACTGCATCCCGTCACTCACACCCTCAATATCCCCTGTCTCATCCAACCCCTTCCCCCACTTCTCTCACACTCTCATCTCCTGTCTGAGTTTATCAAAGTGGCTGCCACATTTACACTTACCAAATGTGGTGGCTAATGCCGTTAAAAGGGGGGGTGGCTTGGGTAAGATAATAGGTTGGGGGCAATTGCACAAATTCCAAAAGCAAAGTGGTGATTGGCTCTCCACAAGACGGCGATTGGCTCTCTACAGGAAATTCAGCCCACCACTGCTTGAAAACAAAGCAACTTATTTAGTAATGAAATGGATAAGTTGGAATTTATTTAGCTATCCACTGAGACTTGGAAAATTCCGAAGCAAATTTTGAAAATGGTACAGTTAAGAATATGTTTTTATTGTGTTATGGTAAAGGAATATGGAACAGTTCTAAACTAGAGATAATTAGGAAGCAGGGTGGCACAGTGGTTAACACTGCTGTCTCATGGCGCTGAGGATCCATGTTCAAATCCCGGCTCTGGGTCACTCTCCGTGTGAAGTTTGCACATTCTCCCCGTGTCTGCATGGGTCTCACCCCCACAATCGAAAGATGTGCAGGGTAGGTGCATTGGCCACGCTGAATTGCCCCTTAATTAGAAAAAAATAATTGGGTCCTCTAAATTTATTACATTTTCCCTCCATGATTAATTTGCAGTAAATTCCGAAGAACAATGCAACTATGAAGCGGCACGGTGCCACAGTGGTTAGCACTGCTGCCTCACAGCTGCAGGGACCCAGGTTCAATTCTAACCTTGAATGACTGTCTGTGCAGAGTCTGCGCTTTCTCCCCATATCTGCATGGCTTTCCTCCAGGTGCTCCGGTTTCCTCCCACAGTTCAACAATAATAATAATTATCTTAATTAGTGTCATAGGTATGCTTACATTAACACTGTATTGAAGTTACTGTGAAAAACCCCTAGTCGCCACATTCCGGCGCCTGTTCGGGTACACTGAGGGAGAATTCAGAACGTGCAATTCACCTAACAAGCACGTCTTTCGGGACTTGTGGGAGGAAACCAGAGCACCCGGAGGAAACGTAGAAACGGAGAGGATGTGCAGACTCTGCACAGACAGCAGACAGTGACCCAAGCTAGGAATCAAACCCGGGTACTGATGCTGTGAGGCAACAGTGCTAACCACTGTGCTACCATGCCGCCCCTGCAGATTAAGTGGATTGGCCTTGCTAAATTGCCCCTTAGTGTCAAAAGGTTAGGCAGGGTTCTGGGTTATGGGGATAGGGTGGCGGCATGGGCTTAAGCCGGGTGCTCTTTCCAAGGGCTGGTGAAGACTCGATGGGCCGAATGGCTCCCTTTTGCACTGTAGGGATTCTATGATTCTATGATTGTCTGCTTCGATTTGGGGTCTTAATAGTAACATGTCCATATCATATCTCTTTTTCAGATCGAAGACAAGCTCACTCATACAGAAACTAATTTGCTAGAAATGACCGAGCGGTTAAGGAACCTCACTAATAGAATCAACAACCTTCAGAAGCAAAATGATCTTAATTGGAGGAAGGCCACAGCGTTAGAAACCAGCGCTCTTGTTTCACGGAGTTTGGGTGACGAGGCTGAGCAGGTAGATAATCATTAAATTAAATCGATCACGGAAAAACATTTTAATGGGGTTTCAGTGTTTATTTTATTTCACGTGTTGTTAATTATGTATTAGTTCTACAAAAGCTAAGTTAATAGGAACTTCTTACCTCCCAATTATGCTACAAAACTTGACCCAGGAGTGCACAGGATGAGTATCTGTTGCAAACTGAGAAATGTATTTTTCAGACAGCCTCTTCTCAGCTTTAATTTAATATTTCAACAATGTGGCTACATCCCAAATTATTTGTATATGAATTCTGAAAACTTTCTATTGCTTTTTGAAATGCATTTTGTTTAATGTCATCTGAACAAGTGCATTGTGTGATGCTTTCAGTCCTTCCTGGCCTTTCTTTGATGTGATGTAACTGGTGACAGGTTTCATTTGGAACAAAAAGTCTTAACAATCAACTGAAAAATGAAATGAAAATGAAAATGGCTTATTGTAACAAGTAGGCTTCAAATGAAGTTACTGTGAAAAGCCCCTAGTCGCCACATTCCGGCACCTGTTCAGGGAGGCTGTTATGGGAATCGAACCATGCTGCTGGCCTGCCTTGGTCTGCTTTCAAAACCAACGATTTAGCCCGGTGCTAAACAGCCCCGGTTGCATTTGTTATCGTGTACACATACAAGGTTTCAATTCACACCAGGATAAGGGCATAAGAAGCAGCAGCGGGAGTAGACCATTCGTTCCTTTCAGCTTTCTCTGTGTGCTGATCTGCTGCCTCACTTTCCTGCACTATCCACGGCCCAGTATTTCCTTTTAATCCAAAAACCTATTGACCCCTGTTTTGAATACACTCGACAACTGGGCAACTACAGCTATCTCAGGTAGAGAATTCCAAAGATTCACAACCCTCTAGCTTGCTGAACATTCCCATTGTACAATCACCTCAATTAAGGAAGCAGTCCTGTGAACATTTATTGGAGACAGTGTAAGATAAATATAGCCTTCCTCAGGTAAAGAGGCCTAAACTGTGTACAGTACTCTGGGTGTGGTCTCACCAAAGCCCTACAATCCTACAGAGTTGCATTTGGCCTCTTTACTCTTATTGTCCAATGCCCAGACATTAGGGGCTAACATACCTGAGCAGCATAAAGTGGGAACAGTTGTTCTTGGGGAAATGCACAACTGTAATGTGGGAGTTGTTTAAGGAGCACTTGCTGCGAGTGCTGGATAGTTTTGTCCCACTGAGACGAGGAAGGAATGGTAAGGTGAAGGACCCTTGGATGACAAGAGAAGTGGAGCTTGCTTCTAGTCAAGAGGAAGAAGGAAGCTTATGTAAGGTTGAGGAAGCAAGGATCTGGCAATACTCGAGAAGGTTACAAAGTAGCCAGGAAGGAACTCAGAAATGGACTGAGGAGAGATAGAAGGGGGCATGAAAAAGCCCTGGCGGGAAGGATTAGGGAAGGACAGGGGAGGCCCTAAATGAATATTTTGCTTCAGTATTCACGAGAGAGAGGGACCTTGTTGCTCATGAGAACAGTGTGAACCAGGTTAATAGACTCAAATAGGTTGATATTGAGAAGGAGAATGTGCTGGAAATTTTGAAAAGCATCAGGATAGATAAGTCCCCTGGGCTTGACGGGATATACCCAAGGTTACTACGGGAAGTGAGGGAGGAGATTGCTGCGCCGTTGGCGATGATCTTTGCGTCCTCACTCTCCACTGGAGTAGTATTGGATGATTGGAGGGAGGCGAATGTTGTTGCACTGTTCAAGAAAAGAAACAGGGAAATCCCTGGGAATTACAGACCAGTCAGTCTTACGTCTGTGGTGAGCAAAATATTGAAAAGGATTCTGAGAGATAGGATTTATGATTATTTAGAAAAACATAATTTGATTAAAGATAGTAACCTGGCTTTGTGAGGGGCAGGTCATGCCTCACAAGCCTCATTGAATTCTTTGAGGATGTGACGAGACACATTGATGAAGGTCGGGCAGTGGAAGTGGTGTTTATGGATTTCAGTAAAGCATTTGATAAGGTTCCCCATGGTAGGCTCATTCAGAGAGTTAGGGGGCATGGGATACAGGGAAATTTGGTAGTCTGGATACAGAATTGGCTGGCCAAAGGAAGACAGCGAGTGGTAATGGATGGAAAGTATTCCGCCTGGAGGTCGTTGACCAGTGGTGTCCCGTAGGGATCTGTTCTGGGACCTCTGCTCTTGGGGTTTTTATAAATGACTTGGATGAGGAAGTGGAAGGGTGGGTTAGTAAGTTTGCCGATGGCATGAAGGTTAGTGGAGTTGTAGATACTGTATAGGGCTGTTGCAGGTTACAACAGGACATTGACAGGATGCAAAGCTGGGCTGAGAAGTGGCAGATGGAGTTCAACCTAGATAAATGTGAAGTGATTCATTTTGGAAGGTCAAATTTGAATGCTGAATACAGGGTTAAACGCAGGATTCTTGGAAGTGTGGAGGAACAGAGGGGTCTTGGGGTGTACGTACATACATCCCTCAAAGGTGCCACCCAGGTTGATAGGGTTGTTAAGAAGGCGTATGGTGTGTTGGCTTTCATTAACAGGGGGATTGAGTTTAAGAGCCGCGAGGTTTTGCTGCAGCTTTATAAAACCCTGGTTAGACCACACTTGGAACATTGTGTCCAGTTCTGGTCGCCTCATTATAGGAAGGATGTGGATGCTTTGGAGAGGGTGCAGAGGAGATTTACCAGGATGCTGCCTGGACTGGAGGGCATGTCTTATGAAGAAAGGTTTAGGGAGATAGGGCTTTTCTCACTGGAGCGAAGAAGGCAGAGAGGTGACTTGATAGAGGTGTACAAGGTGATGAGAGGCATGGACAGAGTGGATAGCCAGAGACTTTTCCCCAGGGTGGAAATGGCTGTCACGAGGGGACATAAATTTAAGGTGATTGGAGGAAGGTATAGGGGAGATGTCAGAGGCAGGTTCTTTACACAGAGAGTGGTGGGTGTGTGGAATGCACTGCCAGCAGAGGTGGTGGAGTCAGAGTCATTAGGGACATTTAAGCGACTCTTGGACAGGCACATGGACAGCAGTAAATTGAAGGGGTGTAGGTTAGGTTGATCTTAGATTAGGATAAATGGTCAGCACAACATCGAGGGACGAAGGGCCTGTACTGTGCTGTACTGTTCTATGTTCTATACCATTTGCTTCCGAATTGCTTGATGTTGCCTGCATGTTAACTCTCTGTAATTCATGTACAAAGGTAGCCAAGTTGCTCTAAATATCAACATTTTCCAGTCCCTCATCTTTTAAAACTATTCTGCTTTTTCCTGCCAAAATGATTAACTTGGCATTTCTTTGCATTATATTACACTTAACCAATGTCTTTTAAAAAGCATTTAGACAGTTATTAAGGGTACGTTGGGTATAGAGGGATATGGGCCAAATGGGGGCAATTGGGGCTAGCTTAGTGGTAAAAACTGGGCAGCTTGGACAAGTTGAGCCTGTATCCATGCTGTAAACCTCTATGACTCTATATCCCATTGCAGTCTCTGTGCATCCTCCCCACAGCTTGTCTAGCTCCAACTAGC
This sequence comes from Scyliorhinus torazame, assembly GCF_047496885.1. Taxonomy (NCBI): domain Eukaryota; kingdom Metazoa; phylum Chordata; class Chondrichthyes; order Carcharhiniformes; family Scyliorhinidae; genus Scyliorhinus; species Scyliorhinus torazame. Next base: position 1,064,917 of record NC_092723.1, read on the forward strand.
TTTGTATCCTCAGTAAATGTGGATCTCAATTATGCTCAGTGGATCTATTATACTCAGCTGGGATTTATAAAGCAAGATTTTAATGCATTCAAAACACTTCAATTGCACAGAGTTAAAATTGGGGCCCATATGAACTCTATTGAAATATCATTTTAAATAGTTTCAAAGGTACATTTAATTTCTGAAAGTGTGCAGAAATCTAGGGTGAGATTTTTCATCTGGATATAGCACTTGGGGAGAATGGGATCAAAGGCTATGGGGAGAAAGCAGGATTAGGCTTTTGAGTTGGATGATCAGCAGTGATCGTGATGAATGGTGGAGCAGGCTTGAAGGGCCAAAAGGCCTCCTCCTGCTCTATCTTCTATGTATCTATATATCCCTGCCCGCCAAAGGAATTGTAACGGGCGGGATGGAAAATGTGACGGACCAGCAAAATATGCGTTGACTTTGAGGGGGCCGCAGGACTGAAAAATCGCACCCCTCTTCATTCCAAGAATGATTAACTCCATGAAAACTACAAAGCTGAATATCAAATGATTTGATGCCTATCAATTTTTGCTTCATTAGGTTATTTTTTAAAGCTTCACAACCTTTCAGAACTGCGATACAGAGGGAAAAGCAATTGCCCAGTTGGATTGATGAACCCCCGTATGCAATATATGTCTGTATGTTTGTAAAGTTCAAGGGGGAATAGCTTGAATTAATTTTTTTCATCTTGCTCAGAATCTGAAACAACTTATTTCATTGCACGGAAAACTACAAAATAATGTTCCGGAATCACTGCCAAAAGACCTGATTGATCGGGTAAATCACATTAGATTTGAGGCTGATCATTACTTTAAAGACGTTCAACAGAGGGTGCAGGAAATTGGAAGTAAGTTATTGGAAATTATTTACTTTGAAGTCAAATGTATTTTGTGTAAAGATCAGTTTGTAATGTTGAAGAATTATGGACAAATGTTTTTGATGTTGCTGATCATTCAATTCCAATTTAGAAAGAAACAGCTCATTAGGAACATCAAAACTGGCAGGGGAGGTCCACACGTGTTCCACACAAACATCATTACACAAAATATCGTAGTGAAGTTCCATTTGTTGGATGTGAGTTTGGAGGTGGAAAGGACATTTGATCAGCGGGAAGATGCAGGGTGGGTATTCTGCCACATCCACATCTCCACCTGATTAGGTCCAGCGTGGGAATATTCATGGATAGCCATCGCTCTCGGACACTAAATAAGGCTTTTAGGTGGGCAATTGGCCCTATCCTGCCACCATCAGTATTCAACAAATGGTAGGCAAGGGAGTCGCCATTTGGGAACACTGAGAAGCAAACCCTGTTGACTTTGCTTGCAACCTCCCAGAGTGCGGTACATGGACACCCTGTGCCCAATAAAAGGACCTCACATGAGGAACAGGAAGGCCACTGAGAGCCACACCCCTATCCTTTCATCTGCCACCTCAGCTAGCACACCTCTACCTTTCTTTTGCTTCCCCCAAGCTGGCAACCTCCTCCTCATGATCTCCATCTCACCCTCATTTACCTCTAGCCTGGGTTTCTCAGTGAGCCTCAGCCTCTCCCTGGGTGCATTACCAATATTAGCCACTGCTCCCAGGGGCACCTATGTCAGTAGGGAAATTACTGGAGAGAATTCTTCGAGGCAGGATCTACTCCCATTTGGAAGCAAGTGGTCATATTAGCGAGAGGCAGCACGGTTTTGTGAAGAGGAGGTCGTGTCTCACTAACTTGATAGAGTTTTTCAAGGAGGTCACAAAGATGATTGATGCAGGCAGGGCAGTGGATGTTGTCTATATGGACTTCAGTAAGGCCCTTGACAAGGTCCCTCATGGCAGACTGGTACAAAAGGTGAAGTCACACGGGACCAGAGGTGAGCTGGCAAGATGGATACAGACCTGGCTAGGTCATAGAACATACCTCTTCATTCACCTGAGGAAGGAGCAGTGCTCCAAAAACTAGTGTTTGAAACAAACCTGTGCACTTTAACCTGGTGTTGTAAGACTTCTTACTGTGCTCACCCCAGTCCAACGCTGGCATCGCCACATCATAGGTCATAGAAGGCAGAGAGTAGCAATGGAAGGGTGCTTTTCTAATTGGAGGGCTGTGACCAGTGGTGTTCCGCAGGGATCAGTGCAGGGACCTTTGCTGTTCGTAGTATATATAAATGATTTTGAGGATACTGTAACTGGTCTGATTGGTAAGTTTGCGGATGACACAAAGGTTGGTGGAATTGCGGATAGCGATGAGGACTGTCAGAGCATACAGAAGGATTTAGATCGCTTGGAAACTTGGGCGGCAAGATGGCAGATGGAGTTTAATCCAGACAAATGTGAGGTAATGCATTTTGGAAGGTCTGAATCAGGTGGGGAATATACAGTGAATGGTAGAACCCTCAAGAGTATTGACAGCCAGAGAGATCTTGATCCACAGGGCACTGAAAGGGGCAACACAGGTGGAGAAGGTAGTCAAGAAGGCATACGACATGCTTGCCTTCATTGGCCGGGCATTGTGTATAAAAATTGGCAAGTCATGTTGCAGCTGTATCGAACCTTATTTAGGCCAATTTTTTACACAAAGGGTAGTGGGTGCCTGGAACTCACTGCCGGAGGAGGTAGTGGAAACAGGGACAATAGTGATGTTTAAGGAGCATCTTGACAAATACATGACTAGGATGGGAATCGAGGGATACGGACCCCGGAAGTGTAGAATATTTTAGTTTAGTCGGGCAGCATGGTCAGCGCAGGCTTGGAGGGCCAAAGGGCCTGTTCCTGTGCTGTACTTTTCTTTGTTCTTTGTTGGCATTGTATATCTATCAAACCCTGATTTTCTGGCAGCTGGGGGTGTGGTGGTGGTGGGGGGTGGGGGGGGGGGGGAATTTCTTGCCCGGGGGTCCTAAATCTCAGGGAAAGGCTGACACTGAGCACTTATGTGGCTGATGGACATGGATGCATTGTGGGAATCCTCCCAGTTTACCCAACAGCGGGCAAGATTCCCATTGCCAAAATTGAATTCAATCCAATTGGTTAGAGCTTTGGAATAAGCTTTGGAAAGAAGCAAAGAGTCAAAGTATTTGAAATTTGACACAGATCAGTTAGGACTGATCCACGGCCATTTAATGCTCCATTCAAGCTTCCAGTCGGAGTTGAGGTGGCAAAATGCTGAAGCCACTGGATAGGTTACCCAGAGACACTGGCTAATGCTCCGGGGACTGATGTTTCAGTCCCATCACAGCAGCTGGTGGAATCTAAATGAGTTAATAAATCTGCAATATAAAGTGATCATGTCAATTATCATCGATTGTTGTAAAAATCCCATCTGGTTCAACTTCAGGTGGCGCTCGTGAGTGGAGCGGTCACTAAAGAGGGAGGCTCCCGGCCATGGAGATTTTCTCTGAGTTTTCGGTGTTTTGGGTTTTTTTACGACCTTTTTTCGGTCTTTGGGGCTTGAAGGACAGGTGCCTAACCAGTTTAAAACCGGTGCTAAATCCAATGAGAGTGCGGGGTAGCCGGAGCGAAGGCATCGAGCCCGGTGTGCGGGGCGATTGGAGTGGCGGGGACAGAGTCTGACACACACGAGGCATTCGAGGTGGCGGGACTGAGGGCAGAGTGTGAAGCAACCGGAGCAGCGGGGGAGTCGGAGCGAGGGGGCTGGGTCCAGAGCATGGGGCAGTCGGAGCGGGGGGGCTGCATCCGGAGCACGGGGCAGTCGGAGCGGGGGGGGCTGGATCAGGAGCACGGGCAGTCGTCGGGGCGGGGGCTCGGTCTGGAGCACGGGGCAGCCGGAGCGGGGGGGGGCTGGATCCGGAGCATGGGGCAGTCAGAGTGGCTTGAGTCACTGTCTGTGTGGAGTCCGCACGTTCTTTCCGGAGCACCCGGAGGAAACTCACGCAGACACGGGGAGAACATGCCAACTCCGCACAGACAGTGAACCAAGCTGGGAATCAAACCTGTGTAACTGGCACTGTGAAGCAACTGTGCTAACCACTGTATTACCGTGCAAATATGTAAATTAATCTACTATTTTAGTCAACATTCCCTTTTGGTGAATTTTTGAACCACCACATTACAACAGAGCGGCGGATTTGGCCTAGAAGGGGTGGTCTTTCGAAGGGTGGGTGCAGACTCGATGGGCTGAATGGCCTCCTTCTGTACTGTAGAGATTCTATGATTTTCTGATTCTATGAATACCTGATGGATTGAACCCAAAATATAACCCTGACATTTTACTTGTTTTTATTTTAGAAATTGAACAAGACCTTGCAAAAGGAAATAAGCAACTGGAGATGAAATTTTCTCAACTGGATAATTATCAGGATCAAGTCACTAAGATCAAGGAATTCATTGAATCACAAGCACAATACTATGATCAATGTGCACCATAACTATTCCTGGGTATTGTGTGAGATTTAGAAAGGTTACTTCCTTGATGGTCATCATTATGTTTGAATATTATTGGGCCATTAAATATGAGATTCAAGCGGAATGAGAGATTCAGCCCCACTTGGAAACAATTTTGTCCTCAACTATGAATAAGAAATACCCTGATGAACATTTTTACTCTCACTTGCACATTTCCACCTTTTCATGCTAATGAGTCAAATTTTAGCGACCAAAAAAACTTATGTTTACCACGCTGCAAAATAAGAATCTTTATTTTCAAATGTTAGATATTTCATAAATTGTCTAAAACACAATGTTTTATTGAGTTGTTGTAATTCAATAAATGATAACTTATCACAAGTCTTTGGTATACAATCTGGGATTCAGAATTATTTGCAAAAAGTGTCAAACAATTCTTGCGACGCTTGACGAAAGAGAGCTGTCTTGCTGCCACTAGGTGGCGAGCCCATAGGGTCGCAACATCTGCGTACGTAGTGCGCGCCGCAAAATATTTGCACATTTTAGGAGGCAATAAGTAGCTTAAAATGGCATCCTTCAATCTAATTTTTAGGGTTAGGGTTAGGGGTTAGGGCTAGGGTTAGGGTTAGTGTTACGGGTTTGTAAAAAGTGTCAAAAAGTTAGGGTTAGAGTTAGGGGTTTGTAAAAAGTGTCAAAAAGGTAGGGTTATGGTTAGGGTCAGGGTTAGGGTTAGGGGTTTGGGTTCGCGTTAGGGGGTTGTAAAAAGTGTGAAAAAATTAGGGTTAGGGTTTTGTAAAAAGTGTCAAAAAGTTAGGGCTAGGGGTAGGGTTAGGGTTGGGGTTTGTAAAAAGTGTCAAACAATTAGGGTTAGGGCTAGGGTTAGGGTTAGGGTTAGGGGTTTGTAAAAAGTGTCATCAAATTCGTGCGGCGCTTGACGAAAGTGAGCGGTATTGCTGCCGCTAGGCGGCGAGCCCATAGGCTCGCAACATCCGCGCACGTAGTGCACACCGCAAAATATTTGCACATTTTAGGAGGCAATAAGTAGCTTAAAATGGCATCCTTCAATCCAATTTTTAGGGTTAGGGTTGGGGGTTAGGGCTAGGGTTAGCGTTAGGGGGTTGTGAAAAGTGTCAAAAAGTTAGGGGTAGTGTTAGGGTTAGGGGGTTGTAAAAAGTGTCAAAAAGTTAGGGTTAGGGTTAGGGGTTTGTAAAAATGTCAAAAAGTTAGGGTTAGGGTTAGGGTTAGGGGGTTGTAAAAAGTGTAAAAAGTTAAGGTTAGGGTTAGGGGTTTGTCAAAAGTGTCAAAAAGTTAGGGCTGGTGTTAGGGTTAGGGTTAGCGTTAGGGGGTTGTAAAAAGTGTCAAAAAGTTAGGGTTAGTGTTAGGGTTAGGGGTTTGTAAAAAGTGTCAAAAAGTTAGGGTTAGGGTTAGGGGGTTGTAAAAAGTGTCAAAAAGTTAGGGTTAGGGGTTTGTAAAAAGTGTCAAAAAGTTAGGGCTAGGGTTAGGGTTAGGGTTAGGGTTAGGGGTTTGTAAAAAGTGTCATAAAATTCTTGCGGCGCTTGACGAAAGAGAGCGGTCATGCTGCCGTTAGGCGGCGGGCCCATAGGCTCGCAACATCTCCGCACGTAGTGTGCGCCGCAAAATATTTGCACATTTTAGGAGGCAATAAGTAGCTTAAAAT